>NC_142186.1:900000-1020000 GCF_026936395.1 Plectropomus leopardus | reverse complement strand
TAAACTACTATACTATGATGTTTCTCATATTTTAATGACATGCTATAGTATAACATTTTGATGATTTGTAAACAACATACTGTACTAGGACATTTTTTTGGATTTTTTAATGAGATACTATACTATGACACTTTTATGATTGTTTTTTAACAACACATACTATACATTTGTGTTTTCCACGATTTCTTTGACAACATCTTACACTATGACATTTTTATCTGTTTTTGGACGACATACTATACTTAAAGCATAAAATTTGAATTATCTTTATTTTTGTCCATGGTTACGAAAAGTATGACAGTTCTTTTTTCTGTTGCAGAGAGGGAAGTTTGTCCCAAAGCTGTGCAACTGAGGTAAAGCAGTGAAAAAACTCAATACAGCCTCCACTCAGAGGTAGAGCGGGTCGTCCTCTAATCGGTTTCAACAGTACAGTGAAGCACAGAGGACGAAAGAGAAGAAGAGAAAGAGACTCAATGTAGTACATTATTTCTAACAGCTGTTGCATAATAGAATATTGCTCTGTTATTTAAAAAAATTTTGGGGTGGCTGTGGCTCAGAGGTAGAGTCCTCTAATCGGAAGGTCTGCGGTTTGATCCCGGGCTCCTCCAGTCAACATGTCAAAGTATCCTTTGGCAAGATACTGAACCCCAAATTGCTCCCAATTGTGCGTGTGTGTGAATGGGTGAATGTGACAGTGTAGTGTGAAAGCACTTTGAGTGATCAAAAAGACTAGAAAAGCACTATACAAGTACAGTCCATTTACCATTTAGAGTGATAGTGATCGACTTTATTGTGAGATCAACATGTTAAACAGGGTCATAAAGGCCACAAGACAAGACCAGTACATTAAGACCGCCCCACTGAAAGGGGTACACATTGGTACCAGCTGCTCCAACTATGGTACAGGCTCAGTCCCTGCAGCTGTTTCAAAGACAGAATGCAGGAAATACAAGGTACAATATATATCTATACCTTGAAGACAATCACAATTAAATAAGGTAACTAAGACTAAGAGTCTTTATATCAAAGGACACAAGTCAAGTGCTTACTCTATTGCTTTGATTTATCTTGATGCATCAAGAAGGTTTTTATTAATCAACAATGAATCGACAATGTCTCAGTCAGGTAGCATAACTGACTGACACTTTATGAACATTTATTTGTGTTAATGTTTTCATAATAAAACTGAAAAGCAGTTTTTGAGCCCAGCCGTCAGAGTACAGAAGCACTGCTGGCTCATGTTGGTTACAGATGGGAACTGTGTCCAGTTAAAGCAGATGGCACCAGAAGGGCACCAGGAGTTAGTGTTAACTCAGTGTTTGAAGAAAGTTTGAGGGGCCTGGTTGCTAGGTTACCCAGAGGGCAGATCCCCTGTGGGGTCACTGTCATCAGAGCCCCTCACTGTGCCAACATCCTGTAGGCCAATCAGTGACATATCTGGCTGAACGTCCTCTTCATCTGACTGCACCAAAGGCTCGCCACTCTCCTCACTGGCTGCGTCCTCCTCTTGGTCCCACGCTGTCTCCTCAGTGGACACGTGGGTGTTTGTGGGAGGGTTCATCTGACTTCTTGAAGATTCAGAAGAGCAGGACTCAAGGTCAGGACCTGTTAGAAAAGACAATTCTTATTTCACTTGAACTTGGAACCCTGGTGCTGTCTAGCAAAACAGCCCACGTTTCAACCAGTTTTGAGAGGAACCATTTCAATCAAAGATGTGTTTTTAACAGAGGGCGTTGCACAATGCACAATGGAAGTCATCAGCAGAAAGACTGCAGATCACACTGATGACAGTGATGCAAACTTTTGTTCTATTTTTACATCTATTTGTTTATAACCCCCCCAAAAAAGCATGGACCAACTATTAATGTCATCACTGCATGCTCTTTTTTTCCTGATGATTTCTCACTTGTCTTCTTCATTGTTGCTTTCACCATTCTCTCTTTCCAAACTGTAGAATGTGACACACCCAGGTCAAGAAAAAACCTGCTATTTGTTAGTTCCAGCTGAGAACCAACTTTTCAGGCTCTGAATCAATTTATTTTTGGTCAAAATGCTCTGAACAAAATCAGCTGCAGGGACCAGAATGGAATGTTCTATGTTGACAGCAAAAGGGGTATTGGTGACAAAGCATCAACTGAAAACCTAATTTTCATCCCCTGGAGTTCAGCCTGTCACATTCAAGACTTACCTTTTTAGTGAGGCTTTTAATTGTATTTACCTGTTTATTTAGCTCACAAGACCCCTATGATGACATCAACCGATGGTCCAGAGTTCCCCTCGCCCGGACGCGGGTCACCGGGGCCCCCCCCTGGAGCCAGGCCTGGGGGTGGGGCCCGATGGCGAGCGCCTGGTGGCCGGGCCTTTACCCATGGGGGCCCGGGCGAACTTCGAAGAGGTGACATGGGACCTCCTTCCCGTGGGCTCACCACCCATAGGAGGGGCCGTGGGGTGGGTGCAATGTGAGCTGGGCGGCAGCCGAAGGCGGGGACCTTGGCGGTCCGATCCTCGGCTGCAGAAGCTAGCTCTGGGGACGTGGAATGTCACCTCTCTGGTGGGGAAGGAGCCTGAGCTGGTGCGCGAGGTTGAGAAGTTCCGACTAGATAGTCGGCCTCACCTCGGCGCATGGCTTCAGGCTCCGGAACCAGTCTTCTTGAGAGGATGGACTCTCTTCCCTCTGGAGTTGCCACTGGTGAGGCGCCCGGGCAGGGGTGGCAATAGCTTATTGCCCCGGCTCGGTGCCTGCTGCGTTGGAGTTCACGCCGGTGAATGAGAGGGTAGCCTCCCTCGCCCCGGGTTGGGGGGCCGGATCCTGACTGTTGTTTGTGCCTATGGTCCAAACAGCAGTTCAAATATCCACCCTTTTGGAGTCCCTTAGAGGGGTGCTGGAGAGTGCTCCTTCTGGGGACTCCCTCGTTCTGCTGAGACTTCAGCGCTCACGTTGGCAGCGACAGTGAGACCTGGAGGCGTGATCGGGAGGAATGGCCCCGATCTGAACCTGAGTGGTGTTTTGTTATTGGACTTCTGTGCTGCGCGCGAATTGTCCTGCTTGAACACCATGTTCAACATAAGGGTGTCCATATGCGCGCAGCATCCAGGACACCCTAGGCGCGGTTCAATGATGCGACTTTGTAGTCGTGTCGTTGGACTTGCGGCGTATGTCTTGGAACACTTTCCGGGTGAAGAGAGGCGGAGCTGTCAACCGATCACCATCTGGTGGTGAGTTGGCTCCGATGGTGGGGAGGGCGCCGGTCAGACCTGGCAGACCCAAAGCGCGCCATAGTGAGGGTCTGCTGGGGCGTCTGGCAGAGTCTCCCGTCAGAAGGAGCTTCAACTCCACCTCCGGAAGAGCTTCGACCATGTCGGGGAGGCTGGGGACATTGAGTCAGTGGGCGTGTTCCGTGCCTCCATTGCTGAGGCGGCCGACCCGGTGCTGTGGCCGTAAGGTGGTTGGTGCCTGTCGGGCGGCAACACCCGAACCGCTGGTGGACACCGCGGTAAGGGTGCCGTCAAGCTGAAGAAGGTCCTATCGGGCCTTCTTGGCCTGTGGGACTCGGAGGCTGAACAGGTACCGACAGGCCAGCAGTGCGGCGGCGGCGGTCGCCGAGGCAAAACCCGGGCATGGGAGGAGTTGGCGAGCCCATGAAAAGCGACTTCCGGGCGGCCGAAGAGGTTCTGGACCACCATCCGGCGTCTCAGGAGGGAAGGCAGTGCTCCGTCAACACTGTGTATGGTGGCGGCAGGCACTGCGGACCTCGACTGGGGCGTTGTGGATCGATGGAAGGAATACTTCGAAGACCTCCTCAATCCCACCGACACGCCTTCCGTTGGGGAAGCAGGGGCCTGGGGACCGGGGTGGGCTCCTCTATCTCTGGGGCTGAGGTTACCGAGGTGGTCAAAAAGCTCCTCGGTGGCAGGGCCCCGAGGGGTGGGCGAGGTCCGCCCAGAGTTCCTCAAGGCCCTGGATGTTGTGGGGCTGTCGTGGCTGACACGACTCTGCAACATTAAGTGGACATGACCGGGGCAGTGCCCTTGGACTGGCAGACTGGGGTGGTGGTCCCTCTTTTCAAGAAGGGGGACGGAGGTGTGTTCAACTACAGGGGGATCACACTCCTCAGCCTCCTGGTAAGTCTATTCGAGGTACTAGAGAGGAGGGTCCATGGATAGTCGAACCCAGTTCAGGAGGAGCAATCGGTTTTGCCCCGTCGTGGAACTGTGGACCAGCTCTGGACCCTGGCAGGATCCTTGAGGGTGCTTGGGAGTTTGCCCACCAGTCCACATGTGCTTTGTGGACTTGGAGAAGGCATTCGACCGTGTCCCTCGGGAGTCCTGTGGGGGATTCTCCGGGAATATAGGTTTTGGACTCCCCTGATCACGGGCTGTCCGTTCCCTGTATGACCCGGTGCAGAAGCTTGGTCCGCATTGCCCGGCAATAAGTCCCGAACTTCGTTTCGGTGAGGTTGGACTCCGCCAGGCTGGGCACCCTTTGTCACCGATTCTGTTCATAACTTTTTATGGACAGAATTTCTAAGCGCAACCAGGGTGTTGAGGGTCGGTTTGGTGACCTCAGGATTAGGTCTCTGCTCTTTGCAGATGATGTGGTCCTGTTGGCTTCATCGGGCCACGACCTTCAGCTCTCACTGGATCGGTTCGCAGCCGAGTGTGAAGCGGCTGGAATGAAAATCAGCACCTCCAAATCCGAGACCATGGTTCTCAGCCGGAAAAGGGTGGCGTGCCCCCTCCGGATCGGGGATGAAGTCCTGCCCCAAGTGGAGGAGTTTAAGTACCTCGGGGTCTTGTTCACGAGTGAGGAAGGATGGAGCAGGGAGATCGACAGAGGCGGATCGGTCGCGGCGTCTGCAGTAATGCGGACTCTGCACCGGTCTGTCTTGGTGAAGAGGAGCTGAGCCGAAGGCAAAGCTCTCGATTTACCAGTCGATCTTCGTTCCTACCCTCACCTATAGTCCTGAGCTTTGGGTAGTGACCCGAAAGAACTAGATCAGCGGGTACAAGTGGCGTAATGAGTTTCCTCCGTGGGGTGGCTGGGCTCTCCCTTAGAGATGGGGTGAGAAGCTTCGGTCATCCGGGGAGGGCTTCGGAGTAGAACCGCTGCTCCTCCGCATTGAGAAGAGCCAGATGAGGTGGCTCGGGCATCTAATTGGGATGCCTCAGGGCCGCCTCCTGGTGAGGTGTTCAGGAGCCACGTCCCACGGTAGGAGGAGGCCCAGGGAAGACCCAGGACACGCTGGAGACTACGTCTCTCAGCTGGCCTGGGAACGCCTCGAGGTCCCCGGAAGAAACTGGATGAAGTGGCGGGGAGAGGGAAGTCTGGGTTTCCCTGCTTAGGCTGCTGCCCCCGCGACCCGACCCCGGATAAGCGGAAGAAAATGGATGGATGGATGGATGTTTATTTATTGACTATTTATACATTTTAATCTGTTTTACCAGACACTATACTAATCTTGTAATTATTATTATTATTTTAACATTTTTATCTATTTGTTGTTACCTTTTTATTTTTTATTTATATATTTTAAAAATGACATTTTATCATTTTATCGGTTTTAATGAGTACTATTATTTTAGCTCTTTAATTAATTTTTTTCACTCTCTTGACCAATCAAATTGCTTGGTCGGAACTAACTGTTATATAATATCCAATATCAACATGACAACTCATGTTGATATTGGATATTATACAACAGTTAGTTACCTGGGGGGTTACCTGAGGTCAGTGATGATCCAGTACTGATGTCGTCACCACTGGAGTTCAGGAAGTCATCTAAGGCCTGCTGGTCTGACATGTTAGTCACTATCATCTGATCCAGAACACGCACATCAGCTCCTGTTGGCTCTGCCAACACGCAGGCATGCACACGGAGCACACGCAGCACACGCAGCACACGCAGGCACACAAGCAGGCACACACACACACACACACACACACACCAGGAAAAGTTACATTAAAACAACTTAAGCAGCAACGAGGGCCACTCGCTTGTCGCTGTGGTGTGTCCGGCACGGTTGGCCCTCATCGACCTTGGTGGCTTTTTTTACGCCATTTCAGCACGTCAAAGCCTCGGTGGCGGTGGAGGCCACCTGTGAATAAAATCACTCTGACTGGTAGTTCAGCTTAGTTCACGATGGAAACGAAAAGAGAAATGTAAACAAAGAAATAAAATCTAAAGGAAGTTTTGTTTTTCTTTAGCCTTTTCTTTAACCTTTCCTTATGGTTTGTGTTGTTGGTGAATATATTTTGTTCTTTTAACATTAGATGGTGTTGCTAATGTGCTAAGTGGCTAACTAGTGTCAAACAGTCTTCTGGATTCCCGTTTTGAATGATAAATATAGACTATCGCTATTTGCTGGTGTGGAGGGGTATTTCCTCTCATGCAGTCGTGGAATGTGCATGCTGGTTGGACGGCTGGTGTGTTTATGTGCAACTTTTGACCAAGAAACTGTGACGTGAGGCAACGCAGCGGACTTTCAAGACTGCTAGTTCTCTGATGTCAGACTGGTGTGTCTGAGCCTTTAGTGGCATCTAGTGGTGAGGTTGCAGATTGCAACCAACTGAATACCCCTCCAATCAAACCTCTGTGTTCTGTGCAACCATACAAACATGGTGGTCAAACATGGCAGACTCTGTGGAAGAGAACCCAATCCCCATGTGGATCAAAAGGGCTCATTTCCAAGAGGGTCTGCCTGCACGCCTCCACTGTGAAGACAGTTCTTGTGCAGGCTCTACTCTCAAGTCACCTCCACTGTCAGAACAGGAAATAACACAAAAAGTACAAAATAAATGCACGGAAAAAATGAAGACACTTACAGTGGAAGCAGTGTTTTCTTTGATTAATCTTTACTTAATTAGGCAACAATGTAACATGAAAACCATCGGCTTCTTGTGTCATAAAATACCCACAGATGTCAATTCATATTAATTTCAGATGATTCCAGTAAAATGCCGCTGTATATTCTTCAAAGGGAAATTATGAATGGGTAGTGTGTGTTGGGGAGAGATTGTTCAATAATTGTCCAAAATATTGTTTTTTTTAATGAACTGATATCACTGGGCTACGTGGGCTTAGTTTATGTCCCATTTTGACGCAAACAATCAATAGCGCATGTAAATAAGATAGCATTACTTTTAAAATGTTTAAATCTTTATACTATATGTTGGTACACTGGCATAAATAGCCCTGTTACATTCTACGCACACAGAATAGGCAAAATCAAAATGCAAAATCAATATCTACACTTGAGGAATAATGGTTTTCATGTTACATTGTTGACTAATTAAGTAAAGATTAATCAAAGACAAGTGTCTATACGGTTTTATTTTGATTTTTCCGTGCATTTATTTTGTACTTTTTGTGTTATTTCCTGTTCTGAAAGTGCAGGTGACTTGAGCCTGCACCAGAACTGTCTTCACAGTGGAGGCCTGCAGGCAGACCCCTCTCCTCATTACAGGGTAACAAAAACACGATTCTTGGTTTCAAATATACAAATTTAAACATAGTAATGAATATTATAATGCATAACTGCCAATAGATTTCCCAAATTTCCCCATTACTCTGCACCCACCACTGGCACCTTGTGGTTGCTCCATTACGTTTAAAGATACTGCCACTTGCGTGCTCATGCATGTCTCGGGTAATCATGGTCACACTGTTCACTCCAGACTTGCAGCTCCCTGCTAATTATGCCACTTTTGAAGATAACTGACAGCACCAGGTTTTATTCAGGGGCTTTAAAGAAAAGAGGCTGAATATGTGTGCATATACCAGTTAAAAGTTTTTTTTAATTTTCAGAATTATTTCACTTAACTTATTTTGACTATTTTTTGTAGATCCATAACAAAAAAATCCCAATAAAGATCCAATCAAATTACAGGTTGTAAACAAAAAAGTAGGAAAAACTGCAGCAAGGAGGTGAATACTTCTGCAAGCTGCAATTCAAAGATAGATGCTGTAAATAAGTGTGACGTACCTCTGTGCTGCAGGTGTCCAGTGGACAGGTACTGCTCCACGTCTTGATTAAAGGCCTCTTCATAGACTTTCTGTCGTTCTCTCAGTTTCTGCTGCATGGCCTGCTCCAGCTCTGCCACCTTCTGAGCATGTTCAGAGTGCAGTTCCACTGCAAACACAAGACACGTGACTTTTAGAGCAGCTTCTGATCCCTACACTATTTCAAGGCAGTGTTAGTCAGCATGTCTTCATTTCACCTGATCAACAGGTTTACCATGAAGACATCGATCAATATTCCATTTGCTTAAGGCCACACTTGCCACAGACATGGACATGGAATAACAGAGACACACTTCATCAGCCAGTCAGCAACTGAGAAGAACTACAGGGGAGGCTGGTTTTCCCATGGGTGGTGTGGGTGTTGGATAACTTTATGCCTCAGGTTCATTTTGTCTATGCATCCCATAACATTCATTGTCACAAATATGGAATAATAGGGACATTACAAAAAAGGAAATATACGTTCCTACAGCTTTGTAACAAGGTAGTAATGTAATAATTACTGTGCAGTGATCAATGTGTTGCCTGATGCCAGTAAAGATGCTCACCTTCCATCACCTCCAGCTCCCTCCTGTTACAAGACAAACATCACACAAGTTCCCGTTAGAACACAAACATCGTCTGACAATTAAGAATTCTTATTATGATTTGATTTTATTTCCTGGACCAACACTGAGTTTGGCCATTTTTGACTCAGCTGTTTGCCATGTCTTGTTCTGCTGTTTGTAGGGTTGCCACTGGGCATCAACATTGAGTTATGTCGTGTTAGGAGCACATTTTGTTAATAATGATTCACTCTCACCCACTGACACACACGGAACACAAAAAAGGAGTTGACCTAATTACAACAGCAGTAATAAGGTGAGCCACGGTGTTAAAAAAAATGTCATGTGACTTCTTTGGTCTACCCAGTGAATTCAGGCAGGAAATGAAAAAGCATTTAAAAGCTCAGAGCTGAGAGTTTAGCCGTAACATAACACCAGGGAATAACAAGCGATGTGCATCTCAAACCTCTTCTTCTTCTTGTAGACTTCTAGTTGGTTGTTATGATGTTGTTTGAATGTCTGTTGTTCACACTGACAGCACAGAGTCTCCAGGTACACCAGTCTGCTCTCCATCTCCTCAAAGTCACCTTCCAAATAAGCTGCACGCACGCACGCACGCACGCACGCACGCACGCACGCACGCACGCACGCACGCACGCACGCACGCACGCACACACACACACACACACACACACACACACACACACACACACACACACACACACACAAAGCTCAGTAGAGTGATTTAGTAGAGAGCTTTTGTGATCATATTAAGTTTTACACAATCACCAAAAGACTCCATACCGATGTTAGCAGTGATGGCATCAAGCTCACTGATGAAGGACGGCAAGCTCTGCAGCTGTTCCTGGAGCTGAGTTAGAGCTGTTCTCCTTCTCTCCCAATGTGCTGAGAGCATCACTATGTCCCCATCTACTGCCTGACACACACACACACACACACACACACACACACACACACACACACACACACACACACACACACACAGACAGACAGACAGACAGACAGACAGACAGGGTGGAGTGGAGAGGACAGCTGCTGTTTATATGAGCTACACCATCACAATAAACACTTACAAACTCACACTTATAACATTCACACTGTTCATGCATACAGCTGCTTTCACTGAACATAATCAAAGATTTTCATTAAGCTGGGCGATATGATAACTTTATTATTATTAATGATATTGCCTGGCCAAGATAATGGTTCTCACATGTCCACAATAAATGGTACATGGTAAATGGACTATACTTGTATAGGGCTTTTCTTGTCTTTTTGACCATTTAAAGCACATTTTACAGGACATTTCACATTTACACATTCACACACATTCACACAGTGGTGGCCGAGGCTACTGTACAAGGTGCCACCTACTAGATAGTAACCATTTATATGAATGCACACTCCGTTTTTTTTTCTTCTATTTATTTACTTGTTTTTTATTTATTCATATTTTTTTAATTACTTATCCTTCTTAGTCGTCAACCTAGGTTACATTTACTCTGGTTGTTTAATTACAGCCAGATTATTTACATGTTTCATTTTATTGTCTTATTTGTAAAAATATTTAACAATATTTATATGATTTAAAACTACTGTTTTTCGATGCAGAGACATACTTTATTGTTTGTTTTGTGTAAAAAGAGGGGAACAACACTTGTAATTCTGTAATGTTGTCATTTGTTGATCCCTAATAAAAAAAGATTAATTAAAAAAACAAAAAAAAACAGCGCATCAAAAAAAAAAAGTAATAACATGCTAGCATACTGAATGTCTGACCCTGTGCAGAATCAGCCATGCAACTCTGACTCAAGCAGAAAGATGTCCGCTCTCATTATTTTTGGTTTTAAACCAAATGAAAAGGAAAGCTGTAGCAACACCACAAAATCTCCACTACTATTTTAAAACTCACCATCCAGGGAGGTAGTTAGCACCGCACACTGATTCACCATTATATACTGTACACCCTGCTGAAATTCCAGGACGGTATAAAAGGTATGTACTCCTCAAGCCTAATACCAGTCTGCAGTCTACCTCCAAGCTCTCACAAAAGGACTGCCCCCTCTACAGTGTTTCTGTGGTATAGAAAACCACTCACAGACAGATATTATCTAATTCAACAGCATAGAGATGTTACTGAAAACTTCTGCCTGCTGTAGGGATGCAACTAATTATTTCACTATTAGAAGATAGAAGGTAGATTTATTTGTTATTTTTTAAACAAAGTTAAAAAAATTACTTTTGTCCTTGATCCTGCTACAGTTTTAGAGTTGAAGGATGAGTTGATTAAAATCAGCAGCTACTATGAATATTCCATCTGGTTGCTCAGGCATGTTGCTGCTGATGGCATCATTCAATTCCTGCAGTGTATTTTGTGGATTTGCATCAGAGTCTTGGGTCCTTTTGGTTGCCAAAGAGGTCCAGTGCAACAGCTTGAGGTCTGCTGCATTCAGTCCAAACCCCACACTACTTTTTATGTCTCTATCGCAGGAAAGTTGAGCTTCATCATGCTTCATGGAGTCGAAAAAATAGAAAAATACAGCAAAACATAGCCCAAAAAAAAGTAGCAGGGATATAGGGCTTACAAATATAGAGTCAAAAAAAAAAATCCAAACCCCACACAACTTTTTCCTGATGTTGATAAGTCCTTCTCTATCGTAGAAAAGTCGTGCTTCAGGAGAAGGGGCCATGGAGTCGGAAAAATAGGAAAATAGAGCAAAAAAGTAGCAAGGATTTGAAGAGCTACTGGCTGCTCCATCCATGATCAAAGAAGTCTCAATGCCCACAACGACTTCTTCAAGTCTCATTTTGCCCGACCAGATGTCCACAGCCATAAATATTCTGATATATAACAGAGAGGCAGCAGATCCTCGTGAATCAGAAAATAGTTATTACTTTGGCACTTCCTTCAATGGTTAAGTGATTATTAAAATCTGCCGATAAAATATCCAATTGGCTAATTAATAAATCCTTTTAGCTCTAGAAGTGTTTTCTTGCCGAGGTGGGTCCTGAGCTCGGACTCCCCCCTAGCTCACTTAAACACAATGGAATGAGCTGACATTTCTGTCTGAAGTGTTTTTCTAAAATACTAAGGTTTAAGTTTATCTAGCACTTCACCACACCGGTGTCTGACAGTATTTTGTCAACCTGCTGCCACCACAACAAGATGTACGTTTGTTCATCTGCTGAGAATATCCTTATTTGAAATTCCAGAGACATTCACACAGGCATACCACCCAGCCCACAACATACTGTAACTCATGAATGTTGTCTAAAGAAGTGATGTTACTCCTACCTCTGCAGCCTGAGCGCAGTCTTTAGTTCTTTTATGGAGCAGAAACCAGCTCTCCTCATACCTGCAGACACACACAGATCTCCATTAACACACAACAACACAACACACCCACTATACACATGAACACTGCTTGGAAATGCACTGAAGTGTGTGTGTGTGTGTGTGTGTGTGTGTGTGTGTGTGTGTGTGTGTAGACCTGCTGAGGATGTCCAGTCCAGCAGTGAAATGAGGAAAGCTCTCTTCAAACCTGAGAAGCAAACAGGAGAATCAGACAAATTTGAATAACGAATGAATACAGTGAGGCAGAGACGTCAAGGGTGTCCTGCGGACGCTTTTCAGCAGAGACTGCATGTGTTTGGGACACTGTGGAGGCAGCAGCAGATCAGATATGTAAAGTGTTTTTTTGATAAACCTTTATTTTGTTGTTTGTGAAATGGTTAGTGATGTTGAAGATCAAATTGTAACTAAACAGGCAAGTGAATGTAAAACTGTGTGACATGTCTCCATTAAAGATGATACAGAGTGTGAGTGGAGGCTGAGCTGTCAGTTCAGTTTTGAGTATTGGCAGACCATTGGAGAAGAATGTTTGACCTTGCTAGCAATACCTTTATATCAGAATTACACTCACACACACACACACACACACACACACACACACACACACACACACACACACACACACACACACACACACAATGGTTTTCTGCTGACCTGGGTCTCCTCCGGATTTTGGTGTCTCTGGATTTGTCTCCAAGGGTCTTGAAGCTAAAGGAAGAGACAAAGAGAGGTGTCCTAGGTTTAGGTCAGATAGGATAGGTTTAGTCCGCCAGGGGACTTTCTGTGATACACTGAGCTGTAGTGGACTGCCTTGGCATGGTCTTTTCATTTTCCCTCTGTGGATCTCAAGAGCTCAACTTTCCCTATACAAGTGGGGGACACGTCAA
Source organism: Plectropomus leopardus (assembly GCF_026936395.1). Taxonomy (NCBI): domain Eukaryota; kingdom Metazoa; phylum Chordata; class Actinopteri; order Perciformes; family Serranidae; genus Plectropomus; species Plectropomus leopardus. Next base: position 1,007,174 of record NC_142186.1, on the reverse strand, counting down.
GAGAGACTGTTTTATGAACCCAGAGAATTTAACAGAGGGTTCTAAATTAACTGTGTTTGGACTCCCCAGTGGACATCTGCAAACAGGTTCTGCTTTTAAGCCACAGAAATTGTCAGCCTTTGACACTTTCCAGCTCAAGATGCCATGAGAGATGGATGTTTTGGGGGGTCTCATCTAGTCCACAACAGGGTGTTAAGACATCCTGATGACCTTCTGGGGTCATTCAGACATGCAAGAACAGCTGTTCATCACCCTTCTTTGACTGAAGTTTGGTGTAGAGGACTGGAGATACATTTCTACCAAGAATTTGAGAAGGGCCAACAAGATTATATGATGATCCTCATTTTAAAATGTAATCCTCTGTCTACCTCTCTCTCTATCTTTCGCTCTCTCTATTGCCTCTCTCTCTTTGCTGTCTCAGTCCACACGTACACCGACAAACAAACAGATCTCCTTCACTCTCGTGCCCTCATCACGGCCCGCGGTCAGATTTCATGCGGCCCGCAGCTTCGGTTTTATAATGTATTATTTATGGCCCGCTAGGACTGTCAAACAGGATAATTAAATCATATAAGGTTCGAAATGCAATTTTGCCTTTCACCTCACGGTGGCAGTACCACTCTAACTCTATCTGGCTCTGTGACCTCACTGTGAACCCTTCTTGCTCATTTCTACCGTAGGCCTGTATATAAAAAGAGGAAAGTCGACAGTGAGGGCCGCTGCGTCCAGGAGAGATGGGAATTACAATATTTTTTCACTGAAAGTCGAAGCAATTATGTTTGCCTAATTTGTCAAGAGATTGTTGCCTTGTTGAAGGAATTCAAAGTAAAGAGACACTACCAAACAAAACAAGCTAACGCATACAGCAAGCTAACAGGGAGTCAGCGCGCTGAAAAAGTGAAGCAAATACAAGCAGCTTTGGCCTCTCAACAGTGAGTCTTCACGCAGGCCTGTGAGGCAAATGAAAACGTCACCAAAGCAAGCTACGAAGTGGCCATGTTAATCGCCAAACATGGCAAACCTTTCACAGAGGGAACGTTTATCAAACTCCTACAATCCAGAAATGAGTCAGCATTTCAGCACCTCCAGTTCCCCCTTATCAATGTCAATGTGTTTTGGTTAAAAGCCTGAAATATGGTCTGTGGTTAACACAAGCTGAAGATATTTCATGTTTTGTTCTAAGATCAGCGCATACCCCACTGTGAACTCTGAAGCTTTTAATGTGTCCTAAAAAAGACGGTTGCTAGCAAGTGTCTAAATGAGACAACAGAACGTCATCATGCTGAACCACGCTGAACACCAGGATTCAAAACTCATAAAGTGGTTTTCATGTGTGAAAATTATCCTGCTGAACAAAACATTTAAGTATCATAATGTTTGTTTACTGCTTATTTCCTGCAATGATCCAAAATCCAGTGGAAAAATCCGTGTCAGTCTATAGAAAAATGTCACCCCTGGGGGAATCTATAACAATGGGGTGAAAATTAACTCCTTTTACAATCGCATCTTAGTAGCTCACTGCCATCTGTTACACCCACACAGATGGTAGTGAGCTACTCTGTAAGGTCCTGGCCTCATCAGTCACTGAAGTTCAGTGTGGACACTTGGACAGTGGACAGAAGAAACCAGGGGTCCACTGCACGCTGCTGTCTGAACATCTGATTTGGGTCCGCACATTGTCCGCAGTATCAGTATTGATACTTTTTGAATAGATGTGGGTTTTACACAGTGGTTTTAAGACAAAGTATTTTTTGAGAGTAGCTGTACTTTATTTAGTTTTGTTTTTGTCAACTTTTACTTTTACTCCCTTACATTTACCCTCAGCATCTTAGTTAATTACTATAAAATAAGGTAGGAAGGGCGTGGGGAAGGAGGGAAGGAATTGGAGGGAAGGAAGAATTGGATTTTGTTCTTTAAATCCTGTCAGTTATGAAGAAGACTTCATTTCAGTGTAATATAAGCTCAGTTTTTAAGGTGGTGCATGTTACAAAGAAACAAACATCATAGCCCTTCAGAATTCTGACTGCTTGCTTTTTTATTACCAACACTTACTTGTTCTTTTCATTTCCATACTTGAGCACATTTAATATCATAAAAAAAATCTTTTGACACTTAAGTACAATAAATATCAGATTCTTTAAGACTTTTACCAAAGTCATATTCTAATAGGGGCCTTTATCTTCTACCAAAGTCATTTTCTGGAAAGATATCTGTGCTTCTACTGGCTTCCAGCTCCTTCACTGCTGCAGTATGAACAGCAGACTGATGGCTTCGCTGAAACCTCATCACATGACCGTCAGCTGAGAGCAATAACAGGAAGAGACTGAGCTCACAGGACGATGGGAAACTGTCCAAAGTGACAGAGGCAGTGAATGTAAGAGACTGCTTGTTTAAAATCACAGGAGGTGAGCTGTGTGTGTCAGAACGTTTCAGCTGACACACACACAGCAACATTTCAGAGCAATGAGCCTGCAGACAGCCGAAGTTCGCCTCAGATCTGCCTTTCTCAGAGTGCTCTGTGCCAGGAGGGCATCTCTGATGAAGAAGAGTGAACAGATTCATGTACTTCCTCTGTGAACGCTATAAAGTCACTCTCGGGTTTGCGAAACCTGTATTCTAATGACGAGGGAGGGAGATTTCATTGATGGAGTCACATCCAACAATCGACCACATTGGACCAGATGCACTTAAATATCACTGACTCAGGCTAGTTATGGTTTGACCTCATATATCGAAGCAAAAAAAAAAAAAAAAAACAGAGGCTCGGTCAGAAATCAAACTTAGGTTTCCCTTAACTTCCCCCTTAACAGTCGTATCGGAAGATACGAATCTAAAGCGAACTTCAGCGTAGTAGTAGCAGTTAGTTTACTTATCAGATCTCTGCTGGTGTTCGATCATTAGGTGTGCATGTTATTCTGTGACAGCTTCTAGCACACACGTCTAGGATGATCACATGATGCTATTCGCCGCTCGAGGCTCACGGTGGGTTTAGTGTCAAAGAGCAGACGTACCCGGTGGTGAAATCCTGCTGCACCATGTGAAGTCTTTCTCTGAAGTTCTCAAACATGATTCCTCTCTCTTCTGTTCTTATATGCTGATCTTTGTCATCTGGAAACAGTCTGTTGACACTGCTGATACTATCTGTCAGGAACCTCCCGTCTGTTCTTCTTCTGCGGCTTTATGTTTTCTTGTCAGTCGCTATTCAAAAAGTCTCATCATCGCCACCTGCTGGATTAAAACTGAGGCTCCACCATAGACTGTTTATTAAGATCACTATAATAAAAAAGAAAAGAAAAATAGAATAAATAGAAAAAATGCACCCGGCAGATAAATATTCAAAGTGATTTTATTGCAAATTCTAATTCAAATAATTCACATTTATACAGGTTTTTTTTTTTTTTACAGTTACCTTAGATGTCGCTGCACCAATATTTGCTGTTTCATGTGTTTCATGTTATCATATTTCCTTGTGGCTGACAGAGTTTGCTCTTACTGTAAAATGAGCACACAATGACAGAAATAACACAAAACAACTGACTGACAACAACTTCAGTAACACTGTACAGATGCATTAACATGTATGAGACAACATAAATTCACGGTCAGGAATAAAGGCATGAACTCATTTGCTGTGGAAGGACCTCAGTCTCAGCTGGAGAACTCAAATCAGTGAGCTCCATGGCTGCTGTGAAAATTAAAGAAAAACTCTGTCCACATGAAATGTCAGTATCTGCAAAAAACATAAATCTCTTGCACATTTTTGCACTTAAAATTTTTCAAGACGGCTAGAAGAGTCATGGCAGATGTTCAATGAAGTGGTAGTTTTAAACAAAAATGTTTGTTTTTCAAATGAACTCCAAACCATTTCAAATGAACTTGACTACTGAAACCAGCACATGGTCAGCTGGATTGACCACATACCCATTTTATGATTTTCCATGAAAGGCCATTTAGCCAAGATGTGTCAAAGGAAAAAAATGTTACAATAAATATTGAAAAATCTGGCAGAAACTCATTTTGTGTGGCTCCACCCACGCAGCATGTAGCATCCCTTCTTTAGAATGTGTGAGTGGGAATAAGTGAGATGTTCAATAAACTAGTAATCACACGTCATACACAGTGTGAATCTTTATCAGGAAGCCACATCGTCTGTAAACTGCTTAGCATTGTGTACTTTAAGGGGGGGAGTCCTGTCATCCAGCTTTAAAACTCATGCAAAACCAACATCTTCTTCAGTTTAAAAAGGAAGCATTTTCCATCATGTAGCTGCCAATGTTAAAGGGATACTTCCCAAATTTTTAACCAGCTTTGTATCGCATCAGTGTGGGTAGTATGTGTAAGTGAACTGTGTTAAACTTTCTGAAATCTTACCAGAACCCAGGAAATGCAAATCACAGTTTTCTGTTTTTATGTAAGTTTAAACACTATCCCATTTTTGTATTGTCGTTGAACTAATGAGGATTAATATCTTTTAAAGTCAACTGCATTGAGTACAGTTTTATGCACGTCCTCTAACCATACACAACAGGCCTTTCTACACCTGAAGTGTGATGAATTATTAACACGAAAAGACAAAATACCTGCCTGCAAAGATTTCAGATCAAAACTATTCATACCAGCAGCAATGCAAAGTTGCAACAGATACAATGCATTTTCAATCAAAGGTTTTTAAGCAAATAGATTTAACAGCAGTGATGCGAATTTAGGACTACCAGGATCCCGCTGACCCAGAGCTGTCTGAGGTCAATTTGTCAAGCCTAGGGTACGGTTAACTATTTTATGGAGCTTCTTTTTATGAACTACTCTGTGAGAATTTGAGTTCCCTCTGGTAAACAGTTTTGCAGTGTCTATGTCTCTTATTGTGCAAAGTTTTAACAGAGTTTGGAGTTAAAAAGGTAATAAAGGAGTAATAGAGTTTGCAGTTTTGGCTTACAGTTTGCAGTTTTGGCTTACAAAAATGGGATAATGGCTGAGGATTATGCAAAGTGATTGGTTGATGCCTTTTCTCACTGTGTGAAAGCTTAGAAAAATGGACCTCGCCCTCCCTATAAAAATCATATTGCTTTTTATAGCAACTTTCGTGCTCTGTGTTGAAAGTACTCAGAACCAAAACAACAGCTCAAAAAAATATATTGACAAAGAATTTATCGTACTGAGGAAACCATAAGTTAGTTAAACGTGCTGGTGAGCAAATGCACTGATCTGACCGAGAGGATATGTCATCTGAACAGAGTATAATTAACTAATTTACAAACACATTTGTCAATAACTTTATTAAAGCTCCTGTGTGTAGAAATATCATGACAATCTAAAAATGATTTTGATGGCAGAAGAAAGGACAACAGCACCCACTGCTGTCTCAAAAAATGGCTGTTTTCATTTTTTCTATTCATTTAGAGTCCCCAGAGTTAGTTCATGTTTGAATGCTACACACAGGGGCTTTACTGTAAAGAAATGTGCAATATTAATTTCATTTTTTTAAAGTAAAGTTATGATTTGTTACCACTTTTCTATTTAACCCCCCAGCTTATGAGCAAGTTAATAGCACCTGATAGCACCTGAAGTAATCCTAAAACCTCCTCACATTTCAACAGAGTCCATGATAGTATCTGATGTGGTGATGAATCCACTCATTTATCACACAGCCTCATCAAACCATGTCACCTGTATTTACTGAGGTGTTTTATGTTTGTTCACCTGCCTGTCCACACACATCTTTCTATTTGGACAGATTTGCTTACCCACACAGACACTGAAATAACACATCTGTGTGCAGCCCCCACAGTGTGGGCGTAAAACAAGAAATCAGTCAGTTCAAACTAGTTTTGTTCTTGTATACTTTACTTGTAAGCTATTTGAAAATAAGAGCTGACCACTGAGTAGAGAGCTAGTTTGAGAGGTCCTGATCCTCTGCAGGCTGGTGAAGCCAGTTTGGCTGGTGACTGTGCAGCTGGTTTGCCTCTCTCAGGTCCTGGTGGCTGTGATGGAGCTCAGGGTCCATGTGGACAGTTGGACGTTTCTGTTTTGCTTACGTGCCACTGACTACTTAAAGGATAGTTTCACTTTTTCTAAGTCTGTCTTCAAACGATACTCACATGCCCACATGTCCACCGAAAAAGGGTTTAGCTCCCTCTTATCGCTCCTCCTGTTCACACTGTCCATCAACCCTTTGAAAGCTGAAGCCTCATCACTTTCCTTGTGCTGCTTTCGGACACCTGTCACAAGTATTTAAACCTCTGAACCCTGGGCAAATTGGTGCGATTTCTTTCTAAATCATGGGGGGGGGGCAATGATCAACTTGTACTTGTATAGCGCTTTTCTAGTCTTATTGACCACTCAAAGCACTTTCACTCTACGTTGTGACATTCACCCATTCACACACACATTCACACACTGGTGGCTTGCCCAGAGGAGCCAGGGATTGAACAGCTGACCTTCCGATTAGAGGACGATGTGCTCTACCTCTGAGTCACAGTTGCCCCAACAACGCAGGTCAGAAATGTTTCACAAATTGCAAGAAATAGATTTTGAAAATTGTTTTAAAAGAGCTAAGAGAAAATGTCTAGGGGCAAAGAGAACAGCTAGAGGAAAACTATATTTAAAATGATCTTTATTACATAAGTAATGTTATGTTACAAAATTATTAGAACTTTTAATGACTTGTTTATTGATGTATATATATATATATACAGTATATATATACAGTACTGTGCAAAAGTCTTAGGCCACTTTGAACTTTGTTATTTTAGCAAGGTTATAAGGACCATACATATTTATTTCTCAGTAGTCTCTTTACTAAAACACAACCAGTATACAGTATTAAAAATGCAAATATTTCAGAATAAAACAGCCTCATCAGGCTTACATTGCAAATATTTACTGTGGCCTCCCTTTCCACTTAGCATGTCTTGAACTCGCTTAGGCAGGCATTATGAGATTTACCATACTAATCTGGTGTATTTACACCAGGTAGCATTCAAGAAATGTCCAAATGTCAATATTGATTGTTTGAGCTACCTTTTGTTATGGTTGTATGATTCCTTGTTTCACACTAAATATTGACTTCAGTCAGAGGAACCATTTTGTTTTGACTTTATTGCTGTTTTAAACATTGTACATGTTCTCTGTATTCTTTGTATCTTCATAAAGAGACTTAGCAATAAATGTTTTCTAAAACAAAAAATCTATGGTGGCCTAAGATTTTTGCACAGTACTGTATACACACACACACACACACACACACACACACACACACACACACACATATATATCTTGAACTTTTTACAAGTTTCTTGCCATTTTCTTGGTTGTTTCTTCTTTTGTTACTCATTGCCATCTTCCTATATTTCTGAAAGAAATCAAACCAATTTGATCAGGTTTGAAAGGGTTAAAAGAGCCCTCCCTAATGGAAAAATCATTGTGAGAAAAAAAACTCACAGTCACATAAATGAATATACATTCCACAATATGTAGACTGCTAAAGCTTCAAATTATCTTCAGCTCATTATCAGATTGTTTTTGCACAGAACTGTGGTTAATGTCACTTTCACTGAAGATGACTCCTATGAGCAGGAACAACAATTACAGCGAGTAAAACCTGATTTATTGTTCAGAGGAGCAATTCACTTGTATTAAGATGGCCTTTAAAAAATGTGAACCTATCCTTCAATCCGGGTGAAGATTTTAAGTGAAAAATCCTTAGGAACTTATGTTATCAGTCTGAAAACACTGGGCCTCATTCACCAATATCTTTAAGAAAAGTCCTCAGAAAGGTAAACAGCAGACAGACAGCAATGACAGAGGTCTGTAAAAACTTAACCATGGTTACCTCTCTTCATACATCTCTTACTTAGTCATTCTGTCCTTTAAACTCAGTGCAGACTAAACTGGATGGATGTTTGAGCGCTGCTTAGGTGGAGACAGAGGCTAATCAGTGGTGGCATGTCATTGCATCGTGCTGGTTTCCATCAATGCCGCACAAATCTACTGTACACTGTTGACCAGGGTGTGAATGCGATTGTACACTTTGCCATTGCATTAAAAAGCCAGATGGCAGCAGGTATTGTGTTTTTTTGTGCAGTGGGAATGAGGTTTCAGTGATCTACTGAAAACTGTACAGTAGACTGACTCCAGTGAAACTATGTGCTTTGATAAAACAGTGCCTTTTCTAAGTGAATATAATGATACAAAAATATCAAGCTACTTTTCCAGACACAGCAGGGAAGCATCCAAAAACAGTGACTCTTCACTCTACAATCCATTATACAAGGTGTCTGCCATTCTGCTTTGTCTCTTCATGATTCATTTTATCTATATTGAATTAAAATGATCCGACAACCCTTGACAAACGCAAAGAACAGTACATAGTCACTATGTTACTATCCTACCAGCCGACAACCATCACCATGCAGTGCTAATGATCAACAGTATTCAATGTTGTTTTCTTCAACAACAATTCTAAATAGAGCAAATAGTGAATGTGGGCCCAGGTGTTTGTTAGCGCTTCAGAAGGATTCTAGGGCTGGACCTGGTCTTGATGGCTGAGGTAGTAGACTTGGTCTGGTTAAGGCCCTTTGTTGAGCCCTTGGAAGTGCTAGAACAGCTACTGACTGACGGACTGTCCTTTCTCGAGTCCTCTGTGGTACCCTTTAAAGCATCTTTTGCAGCACCTTTGGAATTGTGGACAGAATAACTGCTGGCTGGTGAAGTACACTTGGTAATGTCCTTGCTAGCACCTTTGTTAGTACTTTTAGCAGTGTGCTTGGCAGGATAAGTGGCTGGTGGGTCAGTGTGTATGTGTATTGATGTCACTGAGTTGATAGCAGCTTTAGTTTGAGTGGTCCTAGCTTTAGCAGCTCTGGTAACAGTCCTAGAATCAGTGGTCCTGCTTAATAGCTTAGGGACTGTGGCTGAAGCACGCTGATTCCTCTGGAGCCTTTTATCTCTCACATGTCTACATATGACCTCACTGACAGGGCTGATGTCATAGTTTGTGATGATGTTGGTAAAGTTGACCGTTTCTTGAGAAGGCTCCGGAGCAGCGACGTTGGTCACACTCAATTTTCTAACATTCACCTTGTCCTGTAGATCTTCACTAATACGACTGCCCCTCTCTGGTCTTATCTCTCCAACATGGCCACATTTATTTAGTCTAAGTTCCTTATCACGACTACCAGTAATTTCACCAGTATTACTTACATACCCCTCTCTAACGTCTTTAGCACCGTCTGTCTTCCTCAGTGGTATCTCACCTATATGGCAGTCACTGTCCATCAATGGGACATCACCTTCTTCGTATTGCACTGTCCGGCACTTCTTTGATGAGTTGTTGTCTGAAGATACGTGATTCCGGAGGCTAGAGCTGGTGTCTGGTGGGAGGCCTCTCCTTCTTCTGGACAACCTGAGGACCCCAGGGTTCTCACTCAGCTGTCTGATGACTGAGCCATTGGTCAATGCTATCTGATCTGAAGTCCTGCTTGAATGTTTTTCTGAGTTCTGGAGACAACTGAGGCTCTTTGGGTTGCTATAGTAGTTAGAGACTGTGGGGTGGGGAAGAGGAAGGTGCTGATTGCGAGGCAGTTGCTGTTTGCTGTGCCTGGAGAGGTGTTTGTTGTTGCTTTCCTGGAATCTTGGTTTACAGGTATTGCTAGGCCTTCTGCAGGGCTTGGGGGAGCATCTGCTGCCCACCCCTGTGCTAGGCTTTAAGAAAGGAACTGAGCCGACACAGGAGGGTCTTTGTTCAGAGAGTCCGGTCATCAGGGCAACCTGCAACAGAAGAACATTATAGCTCACGTTAAGGCCAGCTATGAGCATGATTGCGTAAACAGATGGACTGCTGTTCTTCACAGGCCCAGTAAAACAGCAGCATAATCAGCTTAAGGGAAGTTTAATTTGATTGCTCAAATACAGACATGACTTAAACTGCCAGTATGCCTCTTAAAGATGGTCGCCAAACGATTGAATAACTGTCATTGGTCAGCTGAGACTTTCTCTGGCTCTCTTTATCCATTCTTGAAACAACTATTCTTGTAGCTCTTCATGTGAACAACTAAGTACAACATTTCGAACATCTTCCAGTAGAGACTGTCTGAAGACGTCTCTTTTATCCCCCTTTTTCTGACAGCTGTCTGGAACACCAACCAACATTTCTGGTGTCCGATGTGGCTGACAACACAACTATACTCTATAGCTGTGATACACATTCCTGCCAATGGTTTTGCACTTACAGTTGGTAGAAGTTATATACCAAGAAACATCAATGAGTCAGCAAATGGCATTTATAGGTTTACCAGAAGGACCCAGAAAGGAGGCTAAAACCCAAATAATGCAATTAGCAATTAAACAAAAATGGATGACAATAAATAACAAGGGAGATACTGACACAGCAGGGGGTGCAACAGGCATTTAGAGAACACGTCTTATATAATCACCAGCATAAAAATACCAGGGCATACAACACACACCGTCCTATCTTTACAGAACACAACAACCAGTGCAGAGCGTTGAGTCTGGTACACACACTGTGTAGGTGTCTCCAAGCAATCTGCTGTCTTGGTTCATGTACTATATGTGCAGCAGTGAAAGTACTCAATATGAGACTTTGCTTCATATGACATGGAAGTGATTAACAAAACAACTTATGATTTAAATATTTACATAATATTGAGTCTTAAAAGCCTAAATAAAGAGGTGTGCACTAGGGTTGTAGCGGTATACCAGTTTCACGGTATAATGTGGTATGTAAACTGACAATTATCATACCCTGTACATTTTCTTTTTTCTTTTTTTTTTTTTTTTAAAAAGCCACCGATATCTCGAAAATCTCAAAAATCTCAAAGGCACATGGCCATCTCTTTTTCTCCCCAATTATCTGTAGGACTCTTAAGCTTGAACCACACACACATGTAGTGGCACAAAAAAAATCAAATCAGCTGTGTAGGATCACTTTGGCTTCATCTGCGTTATCCATCTGTTCAGTTACCCCTGACTTACACACATACTCTGACCCCATAAAGAAACACACACCAAACTTCCCCTATGCATGTATTAAAGTCTGGATGCAGTAATGGAGGCGGGGACCCGTTCATTCCTGTTGCATTGAAGTAAAGAAAAGCTCTTTTTTAGTGTAAAATACCTGGCTCTATGGGCCCATGAGGCATGCACACTAAACACTAACTGCAGCGGAGCACAGTCGAGTGTGCCTGTGTGGGTAACTTCCGCTGATGGAGCAACTAACTTCTGGTTTAGTGCTTTGCTAGCTTGAATGGTGGTCTAAAAAACTGATCTTGCAGCTCTTTTAGACTTTCCAAATGTTATAAAACTGGATGGCTTAAGTCCAGATAGTGAAATTAGTCGTTTCGCAGGGGTTTGACGTTCACAAAAAAATTATCCACTGATTTACAGATGTCTCTGTCCTGATGTAAGTCAGTGGAGAAAAGTCCTTCTGGTCCTGTGAGCATCACGTGACGGATCTGGTCAGTGTAATTCCACTGACTGTCACAGTCATTTGACATTTGACAAGTAAGTTAGGCCCCACATCCAAATGAGCTTCTTCATTTTTATATTTTCAATCCTTTAGGGGTCATTATAATTCACAACATTAATAATTGTGTAATACCATATACCATGACACTGGGAAAAATCTCATACCATTACAATCCTAGTGTGCTCTCTGTGGCCTATGTGGTGGCACACTTTATTTAGTGTATTGAGACATTAGATCATTTAACATTTAGAACTGATTTGGAGCCACTCAGTCACATATAATGTAAGCTATTAGCTATTGTTTTGCTGCTATGTTATTAGAGTCCACAGATTTATAGAACACCAAGTGGCTGTAGCCAACAGACACACATTCAAAGACAGTCCTCATAGTTTTTACTAATTTCATACTGCACACAAACACAACACATGGCCAACACAGTGGTTTTTGACTTCTATAAATTTGTAAATGTTATGGTTTTGTTTAGTCTTTGAGCTGTGTGTGTGTTTTTCTGTGTTCTCCACCTTTTTTCTCCCCCAGTCCTTTGTTTGCAGTGTGTGTGTGTGTGTGCAGCGGTAGGCATGGCTGTCTACTCTGATGAGGCGCACATGTTCCTCCTTCTTACAATCAACACTGCCTTCTTATACCTTGTTGAGACTATGCTTCAGTGCCAGATCACTCCGTTGCAGTCAGTACCCTGTGTCCTCATCGTATGCTTCCTGTTATTTTTTCTCTCATGGATTCTCATGCACATTGATTTTTTGTTCTTTACTAGTTGACTTTTTTGATTTCCCTCGTGCCTTTTGTTCTCTCGTGCAGTTCTGGCCTGTGACACACCAACGCTACAGCCTGCCTACTTCTCACTGTTTTTTTCACCTGTTCGAGTGAACCTCCCATGCCAACCTGCCTGCCAGCCTCCACTGATGTTGCTTGCCATTTGCTCATTAATTCATTTTTACTCTGGTAAAACTCTGGTAAACTTTTCCAAACTCTGTCTTGGCATCTTTGGGTCCCAGACACAAACAACCTAAATCTATTAATACACAAACACAAACATACACACTGATGAGAGTCATGTCTTGGTCATGGCTCATCTCCTGACAGCTGAAGTTTTGATCATGGACTGTGTGTTAGTGCATATGAACATAATGTTAGCACGTAACTGCATCTTTTAACATTTTATTAAGTGAAGTTGCTATTGCTGCTCTGCATGTCTGCATGTAATGCTTAGCTGAGTGATGCTGCTTCATGCTGCTTGCATGGCTATTTGTGCTGTTTGTTGTTGCAGTTTTACTGTTTTGCACTAATGTCCTGCTGTTTCTTGTTGCTTTATATGGCTTGTGTTGTGTCTTGAGGATCCCCTGTTTGTTGTAGCTGTTGCTGTCTTATTGGAACCCTGCTGTCTTTGTTTTGTGAATTTCATCATTTTATAGATTTTAAAACATCTAGCCAAAGAACTGCACTTGAAAATTAGCCAGTTGGCTAACACTGGCACATTTAGAGAACTGTTGATTAATGTGTGTTGTCTTTATAAATGAAAAGTAATGAAAATAAAGCTGTCATCTTTAATTTTATTGCATTGGTACAAATGTTTTGTGTTGTGTGTGAAAACTGCTGATGGAATCCTCAGGGCAAAGGTGTGTTCACACCCTCTGCACCCCCTTCACCCTCTGCACACCCTTCATCTTCTGCACCCTCTGCGCCCCCTGCACCCTCTGCACACCCTCATCCTCTGCACCCTCTGCACACTGTGCACCCTCTGCACACCCTGCACTCTCTGCACACCCTCATCCTGTGCACCCTCTGCACACCCTACACCCTCTGCCAGTGCTCCTGCCTGTGGTGACATATAGGATTATACCGGAATGATTCCTGAGATGAATGTGATGAAAAGGCTACATTTTTACTTTTGAGGCTTTGAAATCTTAAATTTGTAAACAGAAGATAAAAAGAGCACATCTTACATTGTCATATTCAATCTTCATGATACTGATGATACAAGCACACACAGAACTTTCAGATAGAGAAGCATAGAGAAAGGATGATCAGACCTTGTTAGTCCTCCTGACCTGTAGGGAGAGCTGGCGAGGTCTCAGGAGGTGTCTCTCAGATCCTACTCTCCTGCCCTCCTCCATCCCCTCTTTCCTCCTCCTCTGCTTCTCCTCCTCTCTTCTCTCTCTCTCTCTTCTTCTCTGTGCCCTGGCAGTTAGAGGGCAGAGGGAAGTGACCGCTGCAGAGCCTCCAGGCCTCCCTCTCAAAGACCTTGAGTCTTGCTGCGCTGTGGGTCGCAGAACACATACAGATGCAGAGACAGAAAAATATTTTTATTTAAGTAAAGAGAAAAATGTGATTAAAGCATTTTGTTGGATGAATTACAACACCCCTGCCTCAATCATGAAGCCAGAAACATGGTCCACACAAGTCCACAAACACACATGCTTCAAGCTACACTTCATGCTGAGATGTTAATGATTTGAAACTGGGTGAGGGAGACAAGATTATTATTGATGGTGAGTAGATTTCTTGGATCAGGTGAAATCTGGCATTGAATGCTCTTTGTCTTATTACTAAAACAAGCAGTAAATTCTCAAAATCATGACCTGTTTCTAGGTCTGTACTGGTGGACCCCTTAAGAACAGAGTTGTTGATATCAAAAAGGACTTTGGGGTTATGATTGTTTGCGGAAGTTATATCTGAGAAATATGCTGATCTTGCTGATCTTCACTGTAAGTTTATTATATGTTCTTTGTATAGTGTGAAAGGCAGCAGACTTGTTCTATTGTTCTATTTGTGTTCTGCACTACTGTTTCAGAGATGCAGTGTGATCATTAAGCTATGGAAATGAGTTTGATTTTAGCTATAGGGTTTTTACAGGAGCAATGAGGTCAAGAATAGAAAGACAGTGACTTTGAAAAGAGGATCATTAAAAATGTGGGACCAAGTGGTGCTGTAAGGTTGTGAAACTAAAGAAGATGGCAAAGGAGCTTCAAAAATAACTGCTTTATGGTCTAATAGAAAGACATCTACAAACTTGACATTCTCTGTGCAGAAACCAGAAATAAGCACCAAGTCTAGAATATGACCTTTGGAATGTGTAGCTTGTTTAACTGACAGTATAAAAATTAAAGCATCGACTAGATTAAGGAACTCAATCTATTCAAATGAAATAAAAATTCCCAAAGGAAATGAGAGAGCACTTCAAGGGTTGAGGTAGATGGAAATGTGTAAAGCAGGCAGTGTAATGGCCACTAAAGCAGCAGACCCAGCTCTGGATAACACTGTCTCAGTTACCACAAAAAGTAACTTATTTCCAAAACTGTGTTCATTATTTTATTTAAGATTTGCTGCAAAGCAATCTTATATTTAGATAGCCAGTTTGTTTGAGAGTAGCATTTAGATGCAATGTTAGATGAGCGGATTTCCCTTTAAAGTGATGTACATTGCAGGTATTAGCTCCCCCCTGAGCTCAGCACAGTAAGGCCTGCTGTTATAGATCACTTGGGTTGTAGACAGTAGAGATGACTGTCCAGATGGTGGGTGGTGTCCAAACCAGTTTGTCAGTGTTGTAACTGGACTGGGTGGCACTTAGGTTACAAGTTGTGTTTAACATCCAAGAGCTATTGTAAATAGCAATGTCATCAATTGGAGAATAGGGTTGCTAGAGGGTCTTGACAGCAGCAAAAGCGGAACATGAAGAACACATTGGACTAGTGCTTAGTCCCCTGGAACTTCAATAGACTGGTCATAGTGGGTGGGTGTCAGGGGACTGTTTCGGGTGCAAGCTAATAGAATTCCTGGGTGGGTGACACAATATGAAACGTTCCTGGACAGTATTTATGGCCCTTGCCAGTTTGGATGGATGCCATCACTTCCGAATAACTGCTTTCATTCCCAAGGTTAAAACTGTCAATAAAAGCCAGCTGTGCAGTGACAGCAGCCAGCTGAGGCAGCCAATACCACGACCACATGTGGGGACCAAACACATAGATGTCACTGGCACAGTGCTGTCATTTGTGTCGATGGCTGAATGACTTTGGAGATTTGAGGTTTGGAGTGCCAGTGCAGTTCATGGGGACCAGAAGTTGCAGACTGAGGGGCTCCACTTTTTCTTGGAAGCAGCTGCACTAGAATGACTGAAGGCTCCAGGATGTAGTTGTCCATGGAGTTGCTCTAGCTTCCCCAACACTTCAAACCTGTTGTCAGGGTGTGTAGACCCAGATGGAAGAGTACAGGAGGGGTTCCTACCTCGTCTCCTCTGACACTGGACAACCATCCAGGGCTCTGAAATAACAGGAATGCAACAATTCTGTGTCTTGAGCTCAGCACCAAGCCTGGGTCAGGAATATTCCTCATGGGTTGGTCTCAGACTGGCAGCTCCGGCTCCACAATGGCAGAGGGACTGAGCCTGGAAAGGGTGGTGTTATTTCCAGTAATGCTTCTGCAGCCAGCAAGTTAATGAGTCACTCATCGTCTTGTATCTGATATTGGCTGGAGATCCAGTTTCCAGGTTCCGCTATTGTTTGGGTCACCTGACAACATCCAGCACAGTCTGATGGAGAGGTATGTGGAGGGAACTTTATTAAAAAGTCACAACAGGATGAGATGTGAATGGCTCTATACTGGCCCCTTGAATACTGATTATACTAACTGTTTATGAGTTCAGCACTCATAAATACAATTGTTAGTCACATCGCTTTTTGCTCCCTGTAAAACTAATAATGGTATGCCAGCAGCCCACTTTAATCAATCAGTTATTTGGCACTCAATGACATGCTTTTTTTAACTTACATAATAAAGAATAAGAATCAATGTTAATATTTAGGAGGAACAATTAGCCTATATTTTAATTAATAGGGGGCAGTAACGGATCTGTATAATGGGTTGTTTGTTTTCTTTATTTTTTCTTTCTGTGCAGAAAGTACATTAGTACACGTCCCTCCACAAACAGCTTGTTTATCACTGTGATCATTGCAACACTCTGATTAGCTCTGTATAGCCCCCTTGAGGACTGACCTCTGTTACCTCCACTGATGCATAAGAGGCATGTGAAGTATAATCATTACCAGCTGTGGCGGGGGTTGTCATTGTGTTCACATACCTGTGGACCATGTTTCTTTCCTTTCTTTCATTTTGAGTATTGAAATATATAACATGCTCATTTAGACTGTTGTGACAGTAGTTAAGTAAATAAATCCGCCCCTACATGAAATTCTACACCTCACAGGCAGATGCACAGAAAGGGCAGTGGATGAATACCTGATGTTCGGCTCAACTGGCTAATGTTCTTCCCCTTAGCTGCAGTCCTGTGATTGGTGGAGAGACAGGAAGTACGATGCTGAGTGCCAGCTGGCTCCTTCGCTCGTCCACTTGCTAAATAGGCCATGTTGCTAGGTAACGCTGCTGAACCTAAAGTGAAGGAGAAAGTGCGTTCAGTTACAGTGGTATGGCTACCACAAAGAACTGTGGGATTCTTATGCAACTCAGTTGTTTTTAGGCTTTAAGTCATAAAAGGGCAGAACCTTTAAGGATTGTGCCAGTTTGTTGTTATTGTCAGGGTTTAAGCTCCAAATGAGCAGAAGCCTACCCATTTTGTGCCAAATTAGTAGGGTTTAAGCTCTGAAAGTGCAGAACCCTATTCAGTTTGCATCAATTTGTTATAATTGTTAGGGTTCAAGTTCCTAATGGGCAAAACAATTGAGTTTGTGCTAATTTATTATTATTAGGGTTTAAGCTCCAATGAAGCAGAACCCTATTAAGTTTGTGCCGGTTTATTGGCGTACTATTTGTTGACAGACACTGATCAATTTGCCTTGAGCTGGAATGAGCTAGAAACACAAAACTTGACCAAATAACTGAAAGTTATGTGAAAATGCTTCTTTAGAATTTTACACCAATATATGACATGGTGTGGTCAAATTAATACACAAAAAATCATTTTGAAAAGGCACGCCCCTCACAACGAAAGTCAGATTGAGTTGAAATCTGGCACACATATGCAGCTCAATGTGCTTTACAAAAAGCCTGTTGAATCTTAAAAGTCCGCCATGATGGATTTTTTTGCTGACTTGAATAATGTGAAAAACAGAAATATGGCATTCAGAGAAACACTTTACTGAGATACACATTTCTGTTATAAATAAGCAAGATTGGTCAAAAAAACATGGCAGAGGGTGGACAAAGTATGGTCCCAGGTGCTATATGTTCTTGGGAAAGATTTTGAAAATCACTGGCACATTTTGAGCTCTGATCCACGACTTAAAAATAACTTTAATGATAAACCCAAAATAGTTTTCAAACACCTCTCAAACTTCAAACAAATGCTGGTAATATCTGATCTCATCCCCACTAATAATACCACTTCCTTTGATCTTCTATCAGAAAATACCAGTGTGACTCATGCACTCATGGCATTGTCACATGTACATGTACTACATACTCTCACCTGATAACAGGAAAAACAATAACAAATAAAAGGCATTTTACCGTTCTCCCCAAGGAATGTAATTTATCTCATCAAATGTCCATGTGGTTTAACATATGTAGGAAAAAGACAAAAAGCACTACAAACCAGAATAGCAGAACCCAGGAGCTGCATCCAGAACCAGGATCAGCAGAGTATGGCAGTGCTTTTCAGAGCAGCTGATCACCCTGTGGCCTCTCTGAGATACATTCCCATCCAGTATGTCAGACCTCTTAGAGGAGGAGGTGATTCAAACACGCAGCATGTTTACATTTTCTGTTATTTGGTGGAAAGACGAGGCAACATTTTTAGTTTTTAATATTTTGATTTAAGTATTTAATTTGAAAAATCATGGCATCAGTGGTTTTAATCATCTGTTGTAAGATTATTAAAGCTCATGATAGGACGATAAATCGACTGTAATTCCATCTCTGCTATCCATTTTATATAGCCGTGCTTGTATTGGACAGTAGTCCAATTAAATGGCCTAGTGGAGCTGTAACCATAGCCCCATTTAACTGTTCATGGAAACATACTGACTCTTACTTTGAAGGGTAAGCTTTCATATTTTTACTCTTCAAACTCTTATACCCAGAGGTCTGACTTAAGAGCATAAAATCGAACATTTCCCCTCAAATAAATAATGCTGGTTGTATCTTAAGGGCATTTGCTGTGTATGTATATGTATGTTTTTCTAGACACACATATCTTTATAAATGAAAATATGTTTATTAATATATCAGTTGTTTTTGTAAATATAACAGGAGTTACTTTTTTACTGCTTTTGATGAAAAATTTTGATATACTGTTATCATCATCTGAGATATGTCTGATATTTTGTAATGTGGCCTCGGCATCACTGTTTTCTTTGTACTTTTTTCTATGTATTTTCCATGTGTTTTATTGAATTGTTGCTTGTCAGTTGTTTTACCACCCTGAGTGGTTTAAATAGTTAACCACTATGGTGTGTGGTTGGCATATGTGCTTGTAGTTTACCCCTCAGACAGAGGAAAGACAGGAAGTCCTCAGTCTTGGGTCGGCGTCTTGTCAGACAGGTGACTACGGTCAGGTTGTGGCTGTGGTTACTTCGTGCTGGTGCTATAGACACTGGAGATCCTGGAGAGCTGGGAGGAGACTGGGCAAACTTCCTCTGCGCTTGCACCCTTGGTCTATGCATGCACGCACGTGCACGCACGCATGCACGCGTGCACACACACACACACACACACACACACACACACACACACACACACACACACACACACACACACACACACACCACTTTATTAGGCACACAAAATAATGCAGTTAAATACGACAGTCAATAATTCTTTTATGAGGGTTCCAAGGTTACTTTATCTATGCTTATACTAATGTATTTTATTGTAAAAGACAATGTACAAAATTAAACACAAGTGCTCCCTAATGATGTATTGTAGCAGAGTTAACTTAAACCACATTTTCTCACAAACTACATAAAACAAGACACGTAATACAAAGTTACTGGGGTTGCAACACTATGAGACTTTCACAGTATGACAACCGTCTCAGAAAATATCATCGGTTCACAGTATCACGGTATTGCAGAATTATTGCTATCAGTCAGAATGACCCCAAAGCAATGAAAAGAGAAGGGTTAGTTTTGGTTAAACAAATGCCTTTTCACTATAATTAAGAACCCAATTTTTTGACAGGGCTAATTAAGTATAAAAAGCAATTTCTTTCATTGTCGTTAACGTACAGGAAATGATAATCGTCAACTGTCATATCACAGCATATCTTAAAACCACAATATCACTGCAACCCTAAAAGCTACAAAGCTTTTATCAAAGCTGAGAGCTGTTCAGCTGAACGGTCATTTCAGATGATGCAGTTTGTAGTGCTGTTATTCTGTCTTGCATTATAATGACAGGTGTTTCTATTATTTGGCCGCCCCATTTGCATTAATGAAGGGAGGCTAAATAAGAGAGAGCTCCTCTAGCTGATGGAGCAGTTGCTCACATCACTGCACTGACAGACAGTCATTAGAAACCTGGATCAGGTGTTTTCATTCCACATCCTGGGCTCAGTTGTTCAAAAAATTTAATCTGATTTGGAAATCCATGTTTTACTATGATCAGCTAATCCATCTTACTTGTGCACCAGTTTTTCAAAGCAACATTGGATTGGATCACCCTGAACAAAATACAGACTTTTCAAGATGACCAAATCCAGATAAACAAATGGCTCTGTAAGGAGCAGGCAGGGGAGCAGCATGGGCTCACTTAAAGTGTTTTATTTGAAGAGACAGATAACAGCATTGGGGCACGCAACTGTTAGAAACGTCTAGAATATAAAGGGATAAATGAAAGTTAAAATTAAGTAATTACCTGGAAGATTTCCATTAAAATGAACCTCTATTATATCTATCACTGAATGAGGTCACACAGTGGTGACTGAGGCTATGGACCACTGATGAAAACACATGTATTTGCAGTTTTAGGAACTAAATATCTGATATGAATGAATTAATCCGTCTGCTTTCAAGACTTACAGTTTATATTACTGACATTACCACAGGTGTCACCAAAGAGAGCAAAACAAATCACAAATCACACAAATCCTTTTTGTTTAACATTGACATCTATTTGGGGGATTATTTTTTGGAGACAAAACACCTTAAAGAATTAAAAGATAACATCTATTTGATTAACTTTATCACTGTAATGGTCAAACAACTCATGTGCAAATAAATTAATGTATATTTGACCAGTTTGAAGTAACACTTTCTATGAAGACCACATCTATAATGCATTATGACGGCATTCATAGTGAATTATAATGCATTCATGATTCTTTATGAATACACTCATAAACACACATAATGCTTACTGGTGCACTACATCAATAGTCATAAACCATTATAGATTTGACTTATAATGATTTATAAGTGGCAAAGGTGTTATGGATGCTCTTGACTTGTTATAAACTAGAGGTTGAATGCTGGGGCTCATAAGTTATCATTGTATGTGAGGTACACATTGATGCATTTATAATAATTTATGCTTCATTATAAGGTTTCATTGTAGGTGTTAAGTAAAGTGTAATCATTTTCATGCATTTATATGAATATAGCAGCATCATAAGTGATTAATGCGTACCATAAACTATAATACTTTGAAAACACGTTTAGAAGACTGAATTCTGACTGTCTGAGTTTTTTAGCCACAGAATTAGATTGTTACAGCCCTTGAAATCCACAGTGAGTATGCTATATGCTGTAGTGAGCTAGCTAGCTAACCACTGTCCCCAAATCAAATAGTATATTTGCTAGCTAAACTAGCCACTGGAATGTTTGCTATTAGCCTACAAGCTAAACATATGTTTTAGCTGAAGATTGCTAGATATGATTTTTGAAGCTAGCAATTTTGAGTTCAAACAGTTAGCTTGCAAGATTATAGCAAACAATCCAGTAGCTAATGTTAGCTCACAGGTAGACCCTACAGTGGTTAGCTGGCTAGCTTACAGCATATAGCATACTTACCAGGGATTTCAGGAGCTGCAGGAATCGCTGTCCACTTTTTTCTTCTCCACGCTAACAAAGTACATCTCATTCCCTTCTTAGCTCTTTGTCCCCTTTTCCACAGTCCCAGAGAAATGTAGCTAAATATTCAAATGTTGACTGTTCAACTGACTAAAGAGGAAAAACCAGAGGCAACAAGTACAAGCCAATCACAGCACAGTAACACTGGCTTACTATCCAATCACCGCACAGTAGTACAGGATACTAGCCAATCACAGCACACACATTAACACAGCATTAAACCCACTTGTCCGCCTTTACAGCTTTACAGAGTTGCACTCGAACTTGTAGATTTAGCTGTTTATATTATTTTTCGAATGTGTTTTAATGTGTTTTTACAGTGTTTGTAGTTGTACCGTCGTGCAAGTCGTGCAATCGTGATTTAGTTCGTGTATAGCCTAACAATAGCTTTTCACTTCTGGGAATTTTATTTATGCTTCAAAACACACAAAAGTGGTGTTCATCTGTCAAGATTATCATGCTGACCAAAACGTGTAAGTCTCATAAATTCATGTTCATCACAAAGCTAATTTTTGGCGATAATTTAAAATCCCATTCAAAAATCACATAAGGTTTTTGACGAGGGATCCAGTGCAATGCCAACTTCCTAATTGGTCTACAAAAATATGTCATCCCTTCACTACTCTATTAAGAAAAAAAGTCTCTGGGGGAACAAAGTAGATATGAGCAGAGATAAAGAGTACCTCTTTGACATGGCCTCCCATTTGTATCACTAAACACTGGAGAAGAAAGAAGTGGACAAAGATACAGCTCTGAAATCCCTGGTGAGTATACTGTATGCTGCAAATTAGCAAGCTAACCACTGCAGGGGTTTCCTGCAAGCTAACATTACCTACTGGATTGTTTACCATAAGCCTGCGAGATAACAACAATACTGTTTAAAGATTACTAGCTTCAAAATTCATATATCAAGTAGTCATGTATTTTTGAACCAAACAATCTTCAGCTACAGTAAATCATACAGTTAGCTTGTAGGATAATAGCAAACATTCCAGTGGCTATCCTAGCTTACAAATACCTTGTTTGGTATGGGGACAGTGGTTAGCTAGCTAGCTAGCTACAGCATATAGCGTACTTACTGCAGGTTTCAAGGGCTGTAACAGTTTCTGTCCACCTATGACCTCTGAGTATTCTAGTCTATGGTATGCATGAATCACGTCACCTCTATCAATTAGACACGGCATTTATTTTTATAAATGCATGAAAATGATTGCACTTAACTTAAACTTAACGCTGACAATGAAACATTGTGATGAAGCATACATTTTTATAAATGCATAAATATGTACCTCACCTTACTTAACACATACGATGATAACTTATGATACAGCATGGATGGTTATATCACACTATGAGTCCTTACTACAGTTCATTGTTGATGTGTGAATAAGTATAAATATTTATAATGCATTATAAGCCCCGGCATTCAACCTCTAGTTTATAACAAATCAAGAGCATCCATAAGACCTTTTCCACTTATAAATCATTATAAGTCAAATCTATAATGGTTTATGACAATTGATATAATGCATCAGTAAGCATTATGTATGTTTATGAGTGTATTCATAAAGCATTATGAATGCATTATAATTCACTATGAATGCCTTCATAATGCATTGTAGATCTGGTCTTCATAGAAAGTGTTACCAAAAGGTTTATTATAATTTGTCTCTGAGATTCACCCTGAATCCAGCCTTCTGCTGGGATCAGGATAATAGTAATATTTTGGATCAAAGGTATCCTACCAAAATGTTTTGAACAACACAAACTGAAGGTTTCCCCATTAAACCAACCATTTGCTTACATGATCTAATCTGATTTCAGAACCCTTTTTTAGTTCTTATATTCTGAGCAACCCATTTTCAGGATTTGATCCAATCCGATAGCAGAAATCAGATCAGATTACTTCAGAGCACCTGGGCCCTGGTTTTTGATCTGAGCAGAACTCTAGCCCCCAGAGTCAGCACCAGGCTTTGAAGCCAGTTTTAAACAGTGGCTGAATGTAGATTTACAACTTCTAGGGTTGGCATCAAGTGATGCCATGGGACCCAAAATGACTTGTCTCTATAGACTTACATTGTGAAAGTGATGTCTGTATATCAGTGAAAATGAACTTTTTGGACTCATGAGTTACTGAGGAACTTTTATAGGAATGAATGGGGCTCGCCGTCAACCTTGTATCCATTTTTCTTTATACATCCATGATAGTACTCCATACTCAGGTCATGCAAACAGATAACCAGGATACAACAAAACACTGCTCATAACTGCTATAGTGATGTCTACACTTACAATTACTGAGCTGTGAGTATAAAACAAATAAATAAGAGCGCAACAGTGAGATTCACTGAACTAGTAATTCTTTTTGTCAGTGTAGTGCAGCTGGCAGCACAGTACACCTTGTAACACCTGCAAATGTAATAACAGCCTACAACAGTAATAAACCACAAACGTAATACAAATCTGCAGCTTTTAATGTGATAAATCCATACCATTTCCTGCAAATGTCCAGAAAAGACATCTATATGATGTCTGGAAAAGACACCTATGCTATGTCCAGAAAAGACATCTATATGACATCCCAAAATGCATCTACATGACGTCCAGAAAAGACATCCATATGACATCCAGAAAAGACATCAACGTGACGTCCAGAAAAGACATCTATACGACATCCAGAAAAGACATCAACATGACGTCCAGAAGAGACATCAACATGACGTCCAGAAAAGACATCTATACGACATCCAGAAAGGGCATCGATATGAAGTCCAGAAAAGACATCTATACAACATGCAGAAAAGAGATCTATACGACGTCCAGAAAGGACATCATTATAAAGTCCAGAAAAGACATCTATACAACATGCAGAAAAGACATCTAAATGACATCCAGAAAAGACATTTATATGATGTCCAGAACAGACATCTATACTACATACGTCATATAAATGTCTTTTCTGGACATTTGCAAGACATTTCGTATTACATTTGCAGTAGGCAACTGCCATTACATTTATGGGAAATGTATTATGTTTGTGGGATAATTACATTGAATGCTGCAGATTTGTATTATGTTTGTAGTTTATTGTGTTAGCAGGTGTTAAACACCTTTTCTCCAACTGTTTATAGAGAACCCCAGAATGAGTCTTAAAACCCAGAAGGACATCAACAAATAATATAGTGGTGGAGTAAGGACAGTGGATATTAAAGATTATGTAATATTATTGTGACCCAATGTATGCTACATATGAATGCGTACTGGGGCCTTTCTCTCCCTCTTTGTCTCACTATCTTGTATTATTTTGTGCTGTTCTACATACTGAACATATGTGTACATGTATGTGTGTAGGTGTTTGTTGGAGTTGATTGTCAATGCATTTTATTTGTTAAAAGAGACAATAAATAAAGCAAAGAAAGGTGGTTGCTAACAAGTGGCTAAATGAGACTATAGAACGTCACGCTGAACACAAGCATGTGTTCAGCATGCTGAACACAGCTTTATAGCCTGTTGGTGACATTAAATCATGTGATCGTAGTGTAACTTGTTTGTAGTCTAACGTTGGCTTTTTACTTCTTGTAATTGCATGCAGGCTTGAAAAATCCTGAAAGTGGTTTTCATTTGTGCTTGCTGAACAAAATTCGTAAATATCATAAATGTTTGTTTGCCAAAGAGTTTTTTTTTTCTGCAGTGATCCAAATTCTGATGGAAATATCCCACAGGATTTTTGACGAGGGAACCAGGGCGACGCTAGCTTCTATGTCAGCCTACAGATAAAGGTCACCCCTGAAGCACTATAAGGGCGAGTCATACACACAGGCACGAACATACAAACACACATGCAGAAAGCCACTGTGGAGCAGCTGACCTCTTGCTGGCACGGTCGACCTTGTGACGATGGATGCTTGCAGGGCAGCGCTGTTGAGGGGGTGTCTGTAAGGACCAACTCCAGCTGGGACTCGCTGACAGGAGGGACGGACACTGGCTGATGCCATTAACCAAGGAGCCTGAAGACAACAGTTACAACTTTATTACTTACATGAATCAAAAATGTTTAGTGTCTGCTGGCCACAGCTAAAACATATTAAAATTAAAGCTTTCTTTCAATGACACTTCATATATACCAAAAAAAAGTATATTTACTACAGCCCAAAAGACATGACGGTTGCAGCTGTGAAAAGTGTATTCAACATAAGCAGTCAGAGAGTCAGACAGGCTGGAAACAAACTGAATGGTAAAAGACAAACTGCATAGTAAAGCTTCATCAGAGCTTACAGTTCTACTTCCTGCTTCAACTTTGACAGGCCAGTTAATGCTACTAATGACATGCTAGTTGACCTCCAAATCTAGTGGGTTAGATCGTTGGTCCCCAACTGGCCCAGGGTGCGCATTTCTCCTTAGTCACTGGTTCAAGGCCAACACGTTAGATTAATTACCACATCTTTAATTTTATTCAACAAAACGTAATCATTTCAGCTAAAAACTAGTTCTGTCAGCTTTAACACTTTAATTACAATGTGATTTAGGCCCATGGATAATGCTTTTGTTTTTTTAAATCGCGTTAATCACCTGTGAACAATCCTGTTGGAACATCTGAGTTTTAAAGTTGCATATGAAACTGAAGGACCTGAAGAATCCCTTGCTATCAATCATTCCATGCTAGTCTCCCAGGAAAAGGGACAAATAACGCTCCAAAGTTAGGCAAAATTTTGTTGATGCAAAAATGACCTATGACCTCAAAATATTTGAATGAAAATGGGTTCTATGGGTACCCATGAGTCTCCTCTTCACAGACACGCCCACTTTAAGCTAGTCCCAGACAGTATTTGTTGTCATCTGATTCCTAATCAAGACAGTCTGATAAGAATTGCTTTAACTTGTCAATATGTACTTCAAAACGGTATTGAAAGGCAAAACAATGGAATTGAAAACGTGATTAAAATTTTTTTTTATCATGATTAACTATGGAAATTCTGTGATTAATCGCAATTTCAAAAATGAGCCGAGCTGACAGATTCTTAAAAACACAAGGAAATAAAACACGGAGGAATAATAAGAGACAGTACTTCAAAATAAAACTCTACGCTGGAGATTCACTGCCTGTTCACAGCGACACTATCACGACCTTCTGCTGCCTCATTGTTCTCTATATGACGTCCGATCGCAGGAAGGGGGGACAGAGTTGTCTGTGAATTTCTGTGCCGGGAACAGAGGTATTAACAGCGCCGCAATGACGTCTGTGTAAAACCTTAAGCCATGATCTTGGGCGGCACAGGTGTGACGTTTTGATGCCGTGTGCTCCCCACCACAAGAATTTAAAAAGCAGCTGTTAGCATAGTGGCTAATACAAAGAGGACCAGCGGTTGTAAATGCCTACAAACTGCTCCTTACCTCCTAAGCAGAGGACGAGATCAGCTGCCATACAACAGTAAATGATTATGATTGACATGTTTGCCTTTGTTATTGTTAAGAAAGTGCTGCTGATGCATATATTATACGTCACACTAGAGACGGACACTCATGTGTTACACATCACTCCCGTCATGCCTCTTGATGTGGGATGCAGTGACGCAGTGTATAATCACACACTAGAGCAGAATCATGCCGCCATCATTTGTTTCTGTGGGAAATGCAGGAGCAGTATAAAGCGAGGGACTTATTACGTCCCTATAGCACCACCTCTGTGTAAAAGTGGCTTCTGTTACTTTAAAATAAAATGTGTTTTACAAACATAACAAATTCACAAGGCACTTGCGGTCCACTCAGAATTTACCTGTGACCCACTTTTGGACTGCAACCCACCACTTGGGAAACACTGTTTTAGAAAGTGTGGCTTGTTTCCAGCCTGTCTCAATGTTTGGATGTGTCACACACTTTTCACACACATCATTGTGTTCACAGAGCTCAACAGTTCATCAAGTGATTACAATGATGCTTTTACTACTGGACACAAGTGTGTATTAAGTACAGCAGCTGCAGCACTGCAGAGTCACTACCAGCACAGTCACAGCTGTGAGTGAGACACAAGAGAGAAGGAGTGTTGATGGTACTGACCGCCAAGGCTGCTGGGAGTGTGTGAGCGCAGGGTCCTGGCTGGGACAGAGGGGTTCAGCAGTGTCTGGGTGGTTTTCAGTGAGTGTTTGTGCTGAGAAGTGTGTGTGTGTTTTGCAGTTTCAGTGTATTTGGAGTTCAACAGCGACAGTGTGTTTTGTGTTGTGTGTGAGCGTAGTGTCCTGGTGGACACAGAACTCTTCTGGAACACGTGTGTGTTTTCTTGTAGGTGTGTATGCTGCACAGTGTGTGTGATCTTCCCTGCACACAGTTTTGATTGAGTCTGAATGTTCTGTGGTGTGTGAGTACATTTATTTTTTGGTGAGTGTGAGTCCTGAGCTAAATTGGATTTTTGCCCTTTGTTAGTGTGTTCATGAGGGCGGAGATGTTTTGAAATGTGTGGATTTTTTACACTGTGTGTGTTTTTCTGTGTGTGTGTGTTTGGTGGTCTGTGTGTGACTCTTTGTTGTGGTGTGTGTACACTCTGTCTCGTACGTGTCTTTTTCTCTGTGTGTGTTTTAAGTAGTGTCTGTGTCTTTCGCTGAGCATGACAGAGTGTATTTTTTGAAGTGCACTTGCGTGCACGTGTGTGTATGTGTGTGTGTTTGTGTGTGGCACGGTGGGTGTCTCTGAATTCCCTGAGGGAGAGGAAAAGAACTTTGCGGACCAGACGTTCTTCACACCACGGCATCCCATCACTGATGTCCTGCAGTCACAGACACAGAGAGCATCAGCCTCAGCTCACACAGCAGCTCAGATTAGTCCTCCTGTTGTGACCTGACTTTGATTAAACACTAGAAATGATCCTTCTACAGTCAAAAGTCAAAATGAAAAGGAAACATTTAAACAATCTGAGAATAAAATGAGTAACGTAAGGCACTACAGTATCTACAGAGGGTTTTTTTTTTGGTTGTTGTTTTTTTTTCATTTGATTGTAAAGTTTCTTTGCCTGGTAAAACCACCCTGATCACATGAGCTCAACATTGTGTTTCTCTCTGTGTGTCAGTCTGGATCATAGACTGTATATAAAGATGGACCACACAGTCTGCCCCCCCACTTAGCCCTGCTATGCTTAAGTCAAGCTAAAATATCCCATATACTGCTGATGCTATCTTGCCCTGGTGACATTATTCTTTCGAATGATGTCAGAGTCTGCTCTGTGGCAATATTCCACAGAATATTGCATAGGGTGTAGGTAAATGCATGTGTTGGCTGTCACAGCTGTCACTTAAACCAAACTGATCATAAAAATTATCACTGGAACCAACATCAGGGTGATGAGAGCTACCTTCAGTGACAGAAACCATCTTTGGGGAAAAATGTATTTGGCGTGTATTTGGCGTGCAGTTTTTAGTTGGCCTATGTCCAACTTACTAACATGTAGGAGCGGGTTTTATGACCTATACTGCAGTCAGACACCAGGGGGCGATCCAGATTGTAAAGTTACACTTTGGGGGAGCTGTCATGTTGTCTATCTTTATATACAGTCTATGGTCTGAACTATCTGCTGCCCCAAACTCACCTTGACAGACAAACTCCTTCAGTCAATCCTGAAGTTAGCCCCAGCGTCAAAAAATACAATTTATTTATATTTAACATTTGTATGTGTTGTGATCATTATCAGCAACAATCAGTGGCCTAACAACAAAAAACATGTAGTTGTACCGGAGATCATCTTCATCACCAACAGAGACAGTAAATCACGCTTTAGCCAAATCCAGTTGAAGAAACGGCAAAAGTCTTTTCCTCTGACAATCTCAGTGAGTGCATCCTCTAGTTGTTTAATTGTTATTGACTCTATCAGATGATGATCAAGTGATGTTTACTCTACTAATGTTAGAGTTAGCGCTTGTAGCTGTAAATTCATAGCTGTAAATGCAGGCTGCTGGTTAGAGAACAACAATGGGATTTGCATTTCTAATAATTAAGGTCAGTCTGTACAAATTTGTTGTTGATTTTATGTCTAATCTAAATCTTCTGATTGGCATCATAAAACCCAACTAAAATCCACTGTGTTGAAAAACGTAACACTTGAAGAAGTCAACATAGTAGGAACTTTTTCAGTCAGTGTATAAACCATAGCGAGAGAAGAGATTTCACTTACATATTTCTTTTTGATGATATTCCGTTTGGGTCTGTCTGCACTCATCTTTCCCAGCAGATGCTGATGGCCACATGAATTATGGAAGCCTCTTTGTTTTGTCCACAGGTGTGGAAACGTCAGCTCCACCGTTCTTGTCCTGGAAGAGAGGAGTAAAGAACTATGAGACAAAACTTTGTGTTCTACTACATTTTTTCCCCTTATTGGAACAGTGTGTCAGGTTTAGGGAGATTTGGTGTCTAAACGTCTCCTGCTTGAATTTGCTTTGGTGTTCATTGTTCAGGAGGTTTTTACTGGGAGATGAATCATTCACACAGGTCTCCTCCTCTCGAAAAAAATGGGCAAGGTAATTAAAACCTAAATAAAGCAGTTTCACGTGACCCAAAAGTGTTTCTGCGATGCTGTTTGGCATGTTGGGGACAAGCTGCTAGGCTCATCATCAGTGTGCTCATCTTTTTTTTCTGATAACTTAAGATCATGACATTCAGCAGGTTTTTATTGAGAGCTGAATTATTTGCAGAGGTCTCTTCCTAAGACCTGGGGTCTCATTTATATCTGCACAAAATGAGCCCTGGATAAAGGTGTGTGCCACTTCCCATGTAAAAGTTGTGATCTAGAGAAACAAACTTGATGGAAGAATGTGTGCACCTGTGGGGAAACTCTGATCCCTGTGTATGAACATTTTGGAGGCAGGATAAACTGGTGATGTAGATGGTAACTGAGGTGATGAATTGAAACCAGATTGTAGAAATTAAATCATTATATGTAGAATGATGCTTCTCACACATTAACTTTCGCCTCACATCACACACTACTTGGAGATGCACTTTTTTATGAACATTCAGTCCAGTCATTTTATGTTGTGCTTGTGAGCCATAACTTTTCCATAAGCACCTTTCAGCTGTAAAAGTTAAGATAACTCAAATCTGAGTGAATTCTGCTCACTATTTCACTGTAATGTAATTATAACTCATAGCCAAACATGTTCATACTTTGTAAACTAAGGTCATGTTCTACATGGCTACAGTCAGTACACTAATATCTAACCATAATCAAGACTAAACTGATTCACAACAGGAAATAGGAACTTTTTGTTGAAAGACCATTTTCCAGCTCCAGTGTGCTATCACATGGTCCTTTTACTAAATTTGCCTTTCAGAAAGACTTCCATTAAGCCTTTAACAACTGGATTGACATCAGTTTTGTTGTGGTGCGTTCAGACGCCTTTTACTAGCATTTAAACCTCTGAAATCTGAGAAATTTGTTTGATTTCTTTAAAAAACACAACACAAAACAATATTTTTCTTTTTAACTGATGATGTGAACATGTACAACACCCAAGTTGAAGCATTTTTCTTATTTTTCACAATGAATCAGTTATCACATAAAACCTGTCATCTGAAATCTCTAGCCTCCTTAACAAACGGCTGTATTTCCTGAGCAAACTTACAGTTTTTACCAATCACACATTTCCAGAAACTTGAGCTCAGTTTCTTTAAACTGTAAACACAAAACTGAAGAGGTAAAAGGTAACTTTATTGTCATTTTTCTAAACATAGTTCAAGAAGAAATTAAATCTAAAGGTGATCCTAAATCCTGCTACATCTTTTTGGAGTCGAAGGAGGAGTTGAGGAGTCTCACAGCCTGGGAAAGAAGCTGCTCCGTAGTCTGGTGGTTCTGCAGCAGATACTTCTGTATCTTTTCCAGATGTCAGCAGGGTTAACAGACTGTGGCTGGGGTGGCTGCTGTCTTTCAGTATCCTTTGGGCTCTGTGCAGACATCACTTCACCGAGGTCACTGATGCTCTGTAGATGGGAACCAGTGATGTTCTGAGCAGTTTTAATCACCTGCTGTAGAGCCTTCCTGTTCTGGGCCGTGCATGAACCGTGCCTGTTTGTGATGTTTGCAGTCAGTATGCTTTCTATTGCTCCTCTGTAGAAGTTAACCAGGATCTTGCTCTGGAATTTAGCCTTCCTAAGTTTCTGCAGGAAGTAGAGCCTTTTCTGTGCTTTTTTAACCTGGGTGGTGATGTGTAGTGACCAAGATAGGTTCTCAGTGACAGTAATTCAAAGGAGCTGTTCACCTGCTCCACCTCAGCTCCAGGTTTAACTATTTTGTCAAAACTCCACAAATCTCTTGCAAAATGAAACACTGCACTCAAAACCATCTCTCTTCTCAAAACTAAGTCTGTCCACCAACATTTTCCGCACAGCTATCAATATCTTATACAGAGCACCAGTTAAACACTGTTGAAAAACATTTAAAAAAACTTTTTTGTAATAAAGTGATTCACACTGGGAATTGTTTTTGTACATTTAGTATACATAGGGTGCTAGAGTGCATAAAACAACATCAAAATAGAGCTTGTTGATCAAAAAAGTGCCAGTGGAGGATTCCCCACCAACAGAGGACCTAACTAAGCCCCTAAAGTCTTAACATCCTAAAAACATCCTAAAATCCTAGAAACATTCTAAAATAAAAATGTCCAAAAATCCTTGTGACACTCTAAAATCCTAGAAACACCCTATATCTTAGAAACATCTTAAAACATCTTAAATGCCCTAAAATTCTAGGAACAGCCTAAAATCCTGGAAATGTCCTAAAATGCTAGAAACTTCCTTAAATCCTAGAAACACCCTAAAATCTGAGAAACATCCTAAAACCTAGAAATATCCTAAAATCCTAGAAACATCCTAAAATAGTAGAAAAATCCTAAATCTAGGGATAGGCAATATATCGAATATACTCAATGTATCGTGGCCTTTTCCTCATGCAATGTATAAAATGACTCTATCATGACCATCGATAAACCATCATATAAAATGTGCTGTTTTTATCAGCCACCGGTGTTTTACTTTCACTCTACCACACACACACACACACACACACACACACACACACACACACACACACACACACACACACACACAGACACACACACACAGACACACAGAGCAGGGATTCTGCAGGACTCCAGTCACATTTTGGAGCACTGCGATTTGCAAACACTATTAATATATTATCTCTAAAGCTAGTAGTTTGTTTCCAGCTTACAGCAAACTTAATGAGTGGCAGTGGGGGTAGTGTAAGCGGGTGATACTTGTTTATCTGCAGAGCTCTAATCGCAACTACTTGGTCGCATTTTGAGAACAGCACCTGTGCGACTTGCAAAAATTAGTAATACATGAACTTGAGTGCCATCAGTTTGTTGCTGCTCACAGTGAGTGAACCCTCATGATTAAAGACGCCACAGTGTCTGTTTAACTGTCTGCTAACGCTAAACAGCCAACTGTTGAGTGGAGGCTTCAAGCCCACAGCTAAACATCGGCACTTCCAGACTTTTATTTTAGTAGTTAACATTAGTTTAAAGGACATATAAAAATCTCATGATATATAGTATTGTATATATCACTGGGCGATATGGCTTAAAAATAATATCGCAACATTTTAAAGCAATATCCCAATATTATTTTTAAGCCATACCACCCAGCCCTAACTAAAATCCTGGAATTGTGCTAAAATCCTTGAAATGGGCCTAAAATCCTGGAAACATCCCAAAATCCTAGAAATATCCTAAAACCCTATAATTGTGCTAAAATCCTTGAAATGCCCTAAAATCCTAGAAACATCCTAAAATCCAAAAACCCTACAAACACCCTAAAACCCAGAAACAACCTAATATCCTGGGAACGTCCTAAAATCCTAGAAATAACCTAAAATCTTCTAAACAGCCTAAAATCCTAGAAATGTCCTAATATCCTGGAAACACCCTAAAATCCTAGACACAACCTAAAATCTTAGAAAGGTAAAGGGCTGCTGCTACTGGCCCCTACCCTCCTGTCATTTTGCTAAACTGGCCCCCAGGCAAAGCAGGAGGAGAATCCCTCTTGTACAGTGTATAAGTCTGCTTCCACAGCAGTGCTTGGACACATTGCCCTTTTCCTTTGACATCCACGTGCTGCTCATCTTTTCTGTTTCCCACAGTCAGTGTGCTGCTGGTGAATCCTGCTGACGACACCATTTCACTCACTCACAGCTGAGACCACACAGAACCAGCTGGGTCGCTTGGACTGGAAATATCATTAAATTAGGACAAATGCATTTAGGAAGACAGCTTCGTCGTGTGCCGTTACTACAGGCAGCCTCCGACGCTTTCAGGATGAGCAGCAGTGAATGTGATCGCAGGTTGATGTGGGTCACCTGTCTGCACCCAGCTCCATCCCTGCCGCTCACGAGCCTTGAGACCCACATCTCTGTCAGTACAGACTGTTACTGGAGGATGCTACAATAGTGTGGCCCTAAGCAGCGTGCACATCATCAGACCCCCAACAAAGCAGCTGTCAGCAGGATATATGTCTCCTCTGTTAATATCAGTCCTTAAACAAAGCAAATATGAAAGAATAATAAATAAACCCGCCCCGGCAGGATCAGCGGGCCTACATCACAAGCACATCGACAACCTCAGGGAATGTCACACGGACCCGCTTACATTTTCCCACAAACCCCTAAACAGCGACTCATAAACAAGGTTCCAGCGGCTCCAGTGTGCCGGTACTCACCTCACAGCCCCGTTCGGTCCCGGTGTGCGGCTCAGACTCGGCACCTGCAGGGAGACAGCACCACTGCGGACATGTGAGCCGCTGTTTCCGAACCAAGGCCAGCCTTGGTTAGATTTCAGTGCGCGTGTACTGTTCCAACTACGGTCGGCTCACGCCACTTGGATATACTCTATGGATATACTTGGGATTATGCGCCCATCACGTGATCCGGAAATCGGCCCAAGTCCACCATTCCCTCGCTTCTTGTCTCATAAATGCCAGTTGCTCATTTTCATCTTTTGTCAACCCTCGAACCTGTCGTCGCTCCGAAACCAGCGCGATCAGCTGAGCCTCCGTTTAGTCACTCCACTCGAAGCGAAGATTTTAATGCGCGTCTATTTTTGTTATTAAGGTACAGGCGCTGCGAGCAGCCAAAAAGCTGAAAGAAAAGACCTGTCCCAGAGAGCAAAGACAGACTGCAGTCAACTGCAACATGTCACACACCTGATGACAACAATATTTTAAACAAATAAGATCAACAATATGATGCCACTTTGCCACAATATCGTATAAAATATGAAAATTATGTGAATTTATTTAAATTACAAATTGTTAATGTAATAGGATATTGTAAATTGTACAGTGCATATTTGTCCCCCTGGCAAGCTCTTGGTGTTGTAATGTAACAATGTAATACAGACTACATTTTTCTTCAAGTGTACTGTATGCTTCATTTTTACAGTGGTGTATGTCACAAAGGAATAAACTTCATAATTGTCAAATTCTGACCACTTGCTTTTTTATTAACAGCACTTATTTGTACCTTTTCTCTGTGGTGGATACTTGGAGGCCATACTTGATTACAGATATCTTTTTTCAGAAAGTTACTTTTGTAGAGTTGAAGTCACCTATTAGAATATTACTTGAGTAATTAAGTACTGAAAGTAAAAGTACAAGTATATGCTGGTATTAAGATAAGAAAAGATCAGAATTTTCAGAAGTTAATTTCTCTGTCCCTCCTCCCTGTCTTCCATATTTTGTTTTAAGTTACTGTGCTTAGTGTAAATGCAGTGGAGTATAAATGAAAGTTGACAGAAATATAAAAACTCAAGTGAAGTACAGATACTCCCAAAAATAACCAAGTTATTTCATGAAGTATTACACCACTGCTTTAAAAGTCAGTACTTGATTTTTTATACTTAAGTACAATAGTAGTAACAGATACTTAAAGAAGTTTGCTCAAGTAATATTCTAATAGGTGTCTTGAACTTCTACCAAAGTCATTATATGGTGAAAAATCTGTACTTTTACTTAAGTATAACTTTCAGGTACTTCATCCACCGCTGGTTATTGTGTACACATGTCACTTCAGACAGGATGCCACAGGCTCAGCAGTGACAACGGGTGTCTGTGAGAGCCTTCTGGCAGCTGCATCATGGTTTATGGTTTGATGTCTGTCGCCAACATTTTATTTAATCTGTGAATAAAGGTGGATTTATGGCTAGATATACTGTAACATTATGCTAACAATTTTATTAACTAGCTTTAGCTCTACAAGTGTTAAAAAGCATCACTAATAAAAGGTACAAGCACTTTCAGGCTCACAGTGCCAAATGTGTCTATTTGCTTCCACAGCAACACTGTTTGAGCGGGGTGTGGTGGGGCGGTTGTGGTGCAGGAGGTAGAGTGAGTCGTCCTTTAATAGGATGGTTGGCAGTTTGATCCCCAGATCCTCCAGTCAATGTGTGTGAATGGGTGAATGCGACTCATAGTGTGAAAGCGCTTTGAGTCATTGACAGCTAGAAAAGCACCATACAAGAGCAGGTTTATGTTCCATTGAAAAGAGTACAAGTTATATTCCTTTTTGACCAAAAATGATTCATGTAGATTGAAAACTGTGGGTTTGAGAGCAAGTTGAAGAGAATTTTTCAGAGCTCTGTACATTTTGACCAATGCACACTAATGTAAAAATCTGAAAAGGCCAGTTTTGTCAAGCTCCAAACAAGTTTGATTATTTAACAAAAAAGGGAGTTGAAAGTTGAATAAAACCCCAAATGTGTGAAAATGTATCTAAGTGAATGTATGAATGAGCAGATAGGAGGTATCATGATTCATGGGAGCAGTTTCAGGTAGGTTGGTTAGCACAGCAGGTGTTGTTGTTCAATCATATTCTGCGTTTGAATGCAGTAGCACACTGGACTTGGGACGACTGCCACACACCAAAGGCAGACAGCCACACCTGCTGCCAAAATTCATCTTGCTGCATGACTGAGAATATTGTTTTGCTGATGGGTGTTGGAAGTTTTGGAGCAACTGGACCTCTTTTGCCAGAGAAGAGGAACAATATCTGTGAGTGTATTGTTGTGCTGCTTTTTAGTGCTGAGGGAACTAGCGGTGGCAGCATGACTAGTGACTGAAGATGTTAAGTGTAGTACCCCGGATACTACATCTGGGGTACTA
The DNA here is from genome assembly GCF_026936395.1 of Plectropomus leopardus. Lineage (NCBI taxonomy): Eukaryota > Metazoa > Chordata > Actinopteri > Perciformes > Serranidae > Plectropomus > Plectropomus leopardus. The sequence goes on along the minus strand of NC_142186.1, from coordinate 970,499 downwards.
CATCTGGGGCACTACTTGGGCGACCGGCAGGTGCATCCTCAGGTAAATATCACAGCAGCAGTTGCAGAGGCCCAAAACCAATAAAGAGGTGAGGCACTTCCTTGGGTTGGCTGGCCACTACAGTGGTTTAACCTCCTGGACCTGACAAGACCCCTGAATGACCACATACAAAAGGCTGCCTCAGATCAGGTCCTGTGTATGGAGCAGTGACAGCTGACTGAAACAATTCAAATTTGACAATTTTTTCTTTTTCAAAATATGCCAAAAATGTACAGAGGTGAGATCAGAAAACACATACAGAAATGTGAAACATACGGTTACACAACCATGACCACACAGATTGAAGTTGGATATCTGGGGGCTGTATTCACAAAGCTTCCTTGTGAAAAGAGTTGCCCCGAGTGACAACATTTTGAAAAAATTCTTAATTCTTAGATTGATGACATTTTCTCAGAATTTTCCCTTAAAGTTAAGATTTGATTTAGATACGCCAGAAAAAATTGCTTTACTTTAAGGATCCCCAACAATGCCAAGTAAACGTGGTCCTCAATACTCTTAATTTAACAATGGATTGCTAGCATGGCATGTTGATAACATTTTGTATATAGGCCTATTATTATCTGAATGAATCCAGAGCTGAAGGTGATTTAAAAAAAAACCCTCAAAAGATTCAAAGCTTTTGAGGAACAGTCAAGGCTGTAGCCCCAGAGAAACAAAACCCTTTTTTATAGATCATTGTTTATGGTTTTGAGATACACAAAAATTATTTGCATATCAATAGTATCGGCCGATAATTGCTTTATATATTGAAAGATGACAGTGAGACATGCTGATGAAGATTATGAGCCAGATAATGATTGATAAAGTGAACAGTGAGGACAGAGACAGTCAACCCTAGGTTGAGAGGATTTTCTTATTTTGCACAATGAAGTGACAGGTATTACCAGTAAGAGAGTGTAAAGCATTGTATTCCATCTCTCCATCTGCTGGTGGGTCATCATATGATCTTAATCCTCTACAGAAGAGACTTGATGATCATCAGGTGGGAATAAAAGTGGATATATTAATGTTGGTATTGGTTATCAACAAAATGAGTTCTTACATAATCAAGTATTGTGCATCCCTAATTTGGTTACGTGTGGTAGACATTTGACAGGTAGGATGTGAGGATACTTGAAATAAAACCTGTAATGTGTAATAATTCTTGACATACTGATGAATGGAATCCTTTTCTTTTCCTGTCTCGGTGTATGTAGTGAGAAGATGTTCTGCTTAATGTTTTGATTGATTTGAATTTGAATGTTGGACTTGGACTTTGATTTTTTTAAATATAAAATACTATTATCAGAGATAAAGAATACATGTAGATGCTATGATTATTACAGTACTACATGGTCGCATGGGCTAATACACTGAATTTCAATTAAGCTGTCTCTAAAAAACCAAATATTAAACAACAAATGTTGGTGACTTAGTAAAATGTGTTATAATTAACAAATAACTACGTTAACAGACCATACCCCAGCTGCTCAGTTAGTCTCTGTGAGTCCAATCGGCAGGCCGCAGGTGTGCTGATGAGGGGAAGACTCAGGAGGAGGTCAGACCGCACCTGGCTCTCCACTGCTTGCAGCTCCTGCTGCTCCTGTTTCACATCATGTTGGTGTGCGCGTGGCTTCTTTGGACTTTGTTTGGTGGGATATTGGGAGGCCCGCTTCAGCGCGCTACATGGTCGGAAGAAACAAATCCGGTAATAAGGCATCAGGGTGAAGAATCGCGCCCCGCATTCTACCACCTGCCTATGTACCAGCACGCTCCACGGCCACTTGTTGCACGAGAGCTGTTTCGGCCGGTTCCTTACAAAAGGCCGCTTCCCGCCGGATTGACAGAGCTCCTGTTACCGCCCGCGAGCCAGCACTACAATGTCCAAGGGACGGGTTCACGCGCTGTGGAAGTCTGGTGCGGTATCGATAAAATCGCTGTTCGCGTGGACCGCTTCCAGCTGCGCGGTTGGACCGTTCCATCATTGTTTCGACTGGGCTCGTGCGAAGCCAGCAAGATCAGCACGCGGTTCCTGTACTTTCACTATGGACTGACAGAGTGCGGCGGAGAGGCTCAGGTCAGTACCACACCATCAATCCCTCATGACAACGTCACAAACAGGGCCTGCCTCTCCCGCTATCTGTGGGATACACGTTATTCAAATACTGAGATGTGAAGGAGAAGCCCTGCAATGACTTTTAAAAAAGAATAATAAATTTGAACTAATTGTAATACACAGACTTGTCCCTTAAAGTTGATGGCTATACATAGCATACCCCTTAAAGTCCTGCTCAACCATTTGGTAGAGCATATTTTCATTCAACAGCCTACATCTTAAAGAGCACCTATTATACTTTTTGAGGTTTTCATTTTTCTTTGTTTTGTGTAGCATTTTTGTGCTTGTAAAGTAATAAAGCCAAAAGGGAGCTCTCTCTCCCTTTATAAGACTCGTTTGAGTTACATTATTTACTTCTGTAAATTAGTGATATCACAATGTAACAACTAGAATGGACATAGAGAGCCAGCTGACCAATCAAAGCAGATCCTCAGGAGGTGGGACATAAGGTCAGACAGATTGTTACAGACAGCGGTGCTGCAGCAGTATGACACACAATGTTTGTTTTTTTTTTTAACATTCAAACATGTCAGCCTATCCTAGTAAACCCCCAAACTACAAATGATCTGGAAAACGAGGGTCTCATTAATGAAAAATGAGTAAAATCAGCTTAATCTGTTTGAGCCATATCTACCACTCAATTTAGGTTTCTTATGCAAAAGAAAATCAATAGATGTCTGTAGGGCTGCAAAAACGAATTGATAAAATCGATTATAATCGATTATCAAATGTTTTGGCAACAAATGAAATTAAGGTGAAAACCACATTACTCCTCCTGAATCTGAGGTTTGACTGTCTGGCGGACCCTCCTCTCAAGTACCGCTGAATAGACCTTACCAGAGAGGCTGAGGAGTTTGATCCCCCTGTAGTTGGAACACACCCTCCAGTCCCTCTTCTTAAAAAGAGGGACTACCACCCCGGTCTGCCAGTCCAGAGGCACTGCCCCCGATGTCCACGCAATGTTGCAGTCGTGTCAACCATGACAGCCCTACAACATCTAGGGCCCTAAGGAACTCCGGGCGGATCTCATCCACCGCCAGGGTTTTGTAGTTATTTATTATTTAATATTATTTTGACAGCTCAGGGATGTTCAAGCAACCCCGTTTATGCAGTGCACTTTTTGCACTGTTGTCAATGATGATCTGTTTTTGAGCAAAGTGATGGGAGAAAAAAAGCTTATTTTATTATTATTATTTCAATTTTTTTTTAAATCCGATTAATCAATTAATTGAAAAAATAATCTACTGATTGAGTTAGTTAGTTGCAGCCCTAGATGTCTGCATGTTCAGTTGGCCTCTTACAGGAAATTGGTAACAAGAAAAATCCCACCATTTTATATATATATATATATATATATATATATATATATATATATATATATATATATATATATATATATATATATATATATATATATATATATATATATATATGCTTGAAAGTTTGTGAACCCTCCAGACATGGTCACTGTTTTTGTAAAAAACAATAAAACAACATTATTAAACATACATTCAAATCCTAATTTGTAAAGTACACCTTTCAAATAAAGGGGACACATGCAAAAAGAGATATATTTTCATTACTTAATTAAACAAAAGTTGTTTATTTCACAAAAACTGAAGATTAAACGTGTGCAAAAGTATGTGAACCCTTTTAGTTAGTAGCTTGTGCCTCCTCCTTTTGCAGCCATTACTTTAACCAAATGTCTGTTACCTGCCTGACTTCACCAATGCAGCAGATGCCGGTCACTGTAACCTTGCATCTGTCTCATTTTTGTGAACACAGTATCTGAAGATGGTTTTGAGGGAGTTTCCTCAAATTTGGCACAAATGTCTACTTGGACTCAAGAATGAACTGATTAGAATCTGATGGTCAAAGGCCAAGGTCACAGTGAACTCATTAAACATGTTTTGGGCCATAACTTAAGAACCTTGGGTGCCCACCTTGAATGTATAGATCTTCTTTGCTGCCAGGGGGGAGATGTGTATAAAGTATCCATTTTTTCACAGACATGGATTGAAGTGCAATTTGACTGGTTGCATGAAGGCATAGTTGTTACTTTTCAGGCAGTGAAAATCCAGACTTGGAAATGGTAAAATCTAGATTTTCAACTGATTTAAGTTTAGCTGGACTGAAAAATGAATTGATATGAAATCTCTCTTCATTCCTGTCTCAGGTTGTTGGTGGTCAGCTGGTGTATACCTATTCGCTGTGTTACACTCCACCTCAGCAGGGTTACGTCATCAGAGTTCTACCACTCAACCTTCTCATTCATTGCCACTACAACAGGTAATATCAGTGCTTTCAGCAGAAGTGAGATAATAATCAAGATCATGTATGTAATGGCAGACTTTAGTTTCCAAAAATGTAATAAACTTTTTTTGATGGAATGATTGGAACACATGCTGCTTTTGTCACAAAATCATGTTTGTTCTTTTATTTATTAATGTTATCATATTATTGGTTAAATGTCCCTTAGCTATTTTTACCTACGTTTGTCACATTTGGTTTGCCATCCAGAACCTTCTGGCAAGCCACTGGTTGAATATTTGACTACTCCTTGACAGATTGGGTAAAGATCAGTTAAATTTGTTGGCTTTGTGACACGAGAATATATCTTTCGTACAGTCCAAATGTTCTGGATGTTCTTATTATAGCAGTTAGCCAGTCTGCTTATGCCTTGGAAGTGTGTGTTTAAAATATATGGCTGTCTTGCAATATAGATCTACTCATTTTAAACTACTTGAATTAAGTCATGGAGATAGAATAAAATGCTATGAAAAATTCTTTGGTAAATCTTTCAGAATTGTTTTTTTAGCTTTTGTTAGATTTTTTTTTGTATTTGTTTGAATTTCTATGCAGATATCTGTTTATAGAGATTAGCTGAAATGGTTGTAAATCATGGGGTTGAGTGTGTTCAATTCTGGATTCTACTATTCATATTTGATATTTATTGTCAGCTTGAAGTGTTGTCACAAATAATTTACCACTTTGAACCAGTGACCATCTGTTGTCTCTTTTGGGTTCAGTCTGCACGAAGAGGCTCCGCATGACTTATGCTGCTTATTTGTTGTGCTCAGTTTCCACTGTGTCTTTTGAGGGTCTCGTGACCTTATTTGTGAGTGATGTGCTGGAAAATTCTCATTGGTGTCATGTGAAAATCTTTTGTTCTTTCTCAGGTTTCATTACTCTTACCAAGTGGGCTTCAGACCTCAAGTTCAGCACACAACCTTTATGAAGAGCATCAGGAGTAAACTCAGCTACAGCCTCACTGTCTGTAATGGTAAAACATGTGCACTATCATCAAAAGTGTTGCTATTATTTGTGCAAGATGACATGTAACCTGTAAATATTCATGATCCATGATCTTGAACCGGAAGTTGTTCTCGTGCGCTATCTTGAAGGCCCATCCAAATCTCTTATTTATTCTCTGCGGAGTGAGGAACAGGGAGGGATTTCTAAGGAGCGATGAGTGAGAATACATGAGCACAGCCTGCACAGAGGTATTTATCAGCAGACATACTGATTTTTTTTGAGTTACAGATTGACATGATACGACACAACATCACTGGGGCCATACTCACAAAGCTTCTGAGTCCAAAGAGTTGCTCCTAGTGATGAAAGAAAATTCTTAAAGTTGCAACATTTTCTATGAATTTCCCCCTGGTAAAGATAAAAGTTATTCACAGAGTGTCCTAGTCCTTAAGACAGCTCCTAAAACTAGGAGGACTTTTAACAGGTTTAAGAGTTTCTGAAGCAAAGGAGAAAATGACATAAAGACAAAGAGGAAGAAGAAATTCTCTAAATGCTGGATGACAGCGAGTTAATGGAATGCTGCAGATTAGCAGGTGCAGGGATGTTTGTGGTTGATCTCTTTAAAGATGCGCTCACATCTTCCACCCAACACAGTAACATCAGAAAAAAAGTGAAAAAAAAGTGATCCAACACTAAAATATTTGGCAGTTGATGCAGTGATGCAGTTCATTTCATTTCCATGGGGTGTCCACACCTCACAGGTCACAAAAGGCATGACAACCAATTGCATCTGCTAAAATAATGTGTCACACCTAGCAACAGGTTCAACCACAACACCTCAGTAAGGTAAAAGTTTCTGTCACTCTGTTGCACAGAGAATATTTCTAAATCACTCCTAAGCTAGGACTCCTTGCTAGAAATATTTGGGCTGAATCTGGGCCCTCTGAGAGGATGCTCTCAATGTTTGTGAATACAGCCTCCATTGTTGGTCTAAACACCAAGAGAAGCACGAACAACGAGAACCACGATTTTTCTCCATCGACTTTTATTATGGAAACCATTAAAGTCAGAGTGCCTGTCTTTCAGCAAGAAACACACGTAAATAATATAAAGGTTATATGCGCACAGTATAATACAAAATGCAGTTATTCATGTGCAGGTGTTTGTAAAACAGAGAGAAAATACATCTGGCAGTGGTAACTGTGTGCCCTTTAAAGTATTTGCACAATGCACATGTAGCGGACACAAACAGCTGTTAAAGCCCACTGACAGCGGATGTAGATGCTGCCATCATCAGAAACGGACAGTTTCATGTGAAGCTTCAGAGGAAACAGCAACTTACTTCTCCAAACTTATGGGTCTTCTCTCTCCTCGCATGGTTTCATAAATGAGGGAAACATGGGTGCAATTTAAGAGATTTGGGATGCATTCAAAGAGTTGAAAGTTTACACTACTGTTTTCATCTGGTCGTCTGGTAGGCGTTACTGGTCACTGCACGCCAAAACAACCTGAAACAGTTTCTTCCCTCAGGCTGTCACTCTAATGAACTCTTAACGGTCACAGAGTGTCAGAATAATCAGTAATGCACATTTTGCGTTCTTTTTTAACTTACTTTTTAACTTATATTGTATATATTAGCTAAAATTATTTAACTCGGGCGTATACATATGTACATTTAAATCTATAATTTCCTGTTCTTATCTGTTTATTTTATTTTATTTTATTTTATTTTTTTCATTAATGTTCAATTTTTACATTGAGAGCAAAGGTAACCGGAGTCAAATTCTTTGTTTGTGTAAGCACATTTGGCAAATAAAGCTGATTTCTGATTTCATGATACTGGAGTTTAACATGTAATATAATAATATAATACCTTGAAAAAATATCATTATTTAATACAATTTAAATATCATTATTTAATACAATTTTTGATACCATGGTTGGAAAATTGACACTGAGGGCATAAAATCTTAAATTTTCATTTGAAGATAAATATATCAAGGCTGTAACATGATGACAGCTTTTCTTTAGTCAGTAGGAGAAAAAAGCAGAATGACTGTAGAAAACAGAAGATGACTATTGAAAACTACATTGCTAATCTATTAAGTGGCCAGTAGATTTTATAATTCACCAATCACAGTGACGGGTTGGCAAAAAAGTTAATTTCCAACACTGTTTCTGATATTCAGGATCAATATGTATTGCTCATCTGTTTTTGACAACAGGTTATACTCTGCACTGAATAGTGATCTAGCCATCCTGCCAGGACTCAACACACACGCCTTGTCAGCACATTTCAACAACTTGTGGTTACAGTTTTCTTTGTCTAAATTCAGAAAAAATACATAATACACACACAATGTGGGTGCACGGTGATCTAAGATCTGTATGTATGAAAGTATAAATTCAGGTGTTTGTACAGCAAAATTCATGTTTGATAATGTGCAGTAAAGACACAACACAAAAGCAAATTCAACTGAAGACAAGGAATGTGTCTTTGCCTTGAATGTGTGTGTATGTTTGTGTGTTAACAGCCCGGGGGGAACCCGTCCCTCCAGACCATTGCTTCTACTTGGGGGAGTCAGTGTATTTTGTGGCCCAGGCAGGAGCTCTGTTGGCTGGGGAAAAGCTTTATGTGGACTCATGCTATGCCACAAGCTCCAAAGACTCAAACAGCATGCCCAGACTAGATATCATTACTAACTATGGGTATGTCTCTAGTAAGAAAAGTCACACAAACAGTTTACAGTCATTTGTTTGTCACTGGAAATGTCTTGATGTATGATTTGTTTTTTGATTGCAGCTGCATGACAGACAGCAGGAGGGAGGGCAGCAGCTCACACTTCCTGTCAGGAGGGGGCAGTGTGCTAAAGTTCTCTGTGGATGCATTTCTCTTCAGCGCTGTCTCACAAGTAAGACCATTTTCAAAATTACATTCTATAAAAACCTCGAAGCCCAGTGGTGGTGCTTTCCACACGTGACATGGGCAGCCGCCAAAATTGTGCCCAGAAAAAAGGTTCAAATAAGTCATCAAAGTCTGATTAATGCACGATGCATGAGTCATCAGCGGACCTTTTTCCACCCACCTATTAGCCACAAAGCCACTGAAACATATAGAGGAGTATACCTACTTCCTACTCTGTAACCCTTTAACCAGGTAGTACACCCACCTCATCAACTGTTCAATTCAATTTTATTTGTAAAGCCAATTATCACAAAATCACAGTTTGCCTCAGAGGGCTTTACAGAATACAACATCCCTCTGTCCTTAGGCCCTCACATCATCTAAGGAAAAACTTAATTAATACCAAAATACATAACCATAACTCATAATGCAAAATTATGACCCAGAAACATGAATTGGTATAAAGATGAAGTGGAGTAATGGGACTAAACTACGGCTATCAGGAACAATAAGTTTGCATTGAAAATTAGAGTTTTAAAACCTCGGAGCACCACCCATTACAAAAGAGAGTTGATAGCCCATTTTGCCTTATAAATTAATTTAGTCTCATAATTTGAAGTTTGCAACAGAGTTCTTTTTCCAGGTGTACAGGGACCTGACATTATACACACACACACATCACAAGATCAAGTCTTTATAAATGAAAGTTTTATTAAACTACTCACTACACATCAAAACTACTCCTAAAGGACTACAAATGAATGAGTTTAAGAATAAGAAGGGATAAATGATGACAGTGAATACAGCAAAGACACAAAGTGAATAAAATGACTAAATGAACAACATACTCATAAATGATGCAGCAATAAAATGAGGGGACGAAAACCAGTGAGGAACTGAATTAGATGTGACATCTGGACCAGATCAGGTGCACAAGCCCAAAGAGCCAAAAGACCCCGAAAGGCCCAAGTCCTTCAACTTCACTGGGGTTATAATTCCCATTATCACTTCTACTGTTTTAACTGTCTATATCTAATTTCTTCCTAAAGTGTTGATTAAGTTTACTACAGGGCTTCAAATCTTCTTCAATATTTGAAACCATGACGCTCTCCTCTGCTGATCGATACCGAACACATACGAGAAAATCAAATAATTATTTGGCAGATCATTAAGTAAGGAAAACAGCATTAATCACGTTTAACAAACAAATACAAATATGTGTGAAAATAAGTAAATGTAATACCACAGTGTCAAAACACTCTAATATAATTAAAGGTTGTTAAAGATCCTATTTGAGTAAAGGTATAACAAGTACTAGACATCATAATATAACAAAGTATGAAAGTACTTAATATGATCAAAGGTCTATCAACAAAACCTATAATTGGAAAATCACAATTCACAGGATTACATAGATTAATATAGCATCTGTACACAACAGTGTAAAGGAAGGATAATTAAGATACAGATAGAGGAGATGCATATCAAAATGCAACTCTGTAAGAGTCTGTCCATTCAGGGTGCAGCACACTGCTGGCAGGGGGTTACGGAAGGTCACACCCCTCCACACACACACACAGGCACAGCTTGTGTTTGTGAGTTTGGCCTCAAAATCGGCATGTATGCGAAGTTCCAGTTCTGAGACCTCCACACAACATTTCAAAGTACGTTTTACTTTGAATACAAAAATCAGTTAATGTGCTCCTCTCTTACAGTCTGTAGATGTGCGGGTATGTCACCTGTTGGTTGTGTAACAAAGACATAAATTGTCCATTTCTCCTGATGTCTCCTTGAGTCTTTGCAGGCGCTCAGTGTACAGCTCGTTGCCCCAAATGAGTCGTAAGTTAACTCAAACTGTTGGTCGGGCAATAAAATCTGTCGTAATTTAGTTCTGCTTACAAGAGTTGTGAGTTCAACAAGGCAGTTAGGTCCATTAGCTGACTCCGAGGTTCATCTAAGGAATCTCCTAAACAAGTTTCAGTTTTGGGGAGGCATTTAAATATCATCTTATCAAGAGTTGTCCTCATCATCCACTACAAGAGTGACTGAGGAGGGATCCGTCTTCCAGGACGGACAGACGTACAATGGATGTAATAAATAACAATTAGATTACAGTAATGACAAAGAGGAAAGAGAAAGAGAGAGGGGGAGAGATGTCCAGCAGTAATGGTAATGGTAGCATAACATATAACAATAGTTACAGACATAAAATTACTAAATGCACTCTATGATAGCATGTGATATTACGTGCAAATATTGTAGGTGTTGATAACAGTCCCATGCGTATATTAATAGTGGAGGCATGACGCATAATAATGGCAGGAGAAGGCCACGTCGAGCAGGATCACGGCATCTGCGCAACCAGGACCCACAACACAGGCACAGGCTCAGACAGGACCACAGCAACAGCACAACCAAGACCACGATCAAGGCGGGTACAACAGGTACAGCATCAGTGCAGCTGCAACACAAGAACGGCCAAAGGCAGGGTCACAGCATCAGCACTACTGAGAGAAGTGTATGTGGAGAAAATAAAAATCTGTATTGTTATTCACTGTTAGCCAAATTCATAATTTAAACATTATCATCAGTATCGGCTCAGGATTTCAAAATTGGTGCATTAGTGAAAACTCTGAGTTATAAACTCTGAGATGAGGGAAACTCTTGGTGTTTAGTTTCAAAAGGAGAGGTAACTTAAACTCTGTCTCAGTAACCATGGTAACTGACTCTGTGAAGCTAATCTGCTTGCTGGCAGGTTTTCTTCAACAAACTCTGTCTCCTCCTTCTGACAGATTTATACGCTGCTTCATCTCCTCATTCATTTAGTCTAGATCAAAACACATCAGTAAGAAAAGATTTACTGAATGTCAGAATCAAATTTTGGCTAGATTATCATTTGTCCCTTAGAACTATCTAAAATCACCACAGTCTACATAGTATCAAGCCACCCTCACATAACCTCAGTTTAAATCACAAAAATTAAATGAATGGAGGCTTTGCCTTTTATTTACGTAGGCCTGTTGCCATGGTGAATCATAGGACTGGAACTTAGTTGAACTGACTCAGCTGTTCTGAAGCAAAAAACTTTTATTATCCATCTCAGACTCTAGGGTTAGGCTCAGAGTTTGTTAAAGTTGCTTTCTGGAATGGATCCCAGCTCTGTGGCGTTCTGTGTCACTGCAGTGTGAAGAGTGTGTACAGATGAATGGTGTTAGGCACACCAAGTGCCACCAGCTCCTGCAGCTCATCTCCCATAGGCCTGCAGAGGATGCTGGGAGTCTTCTGCTGGTTTACATGCCCCCAGTGTGTTTGCTGGACACCTTTTCTAATTTAGTGGATTCCAAACAAAGCAGGCTCTCTCATCACCTGCCAGCTTATTATGGCTTTTTTTAAACTGTTGTGTGTATCTTTGTGTAGGTGCTGTACCTCCACTGTTCTGTGTCAGTCGGGCTTGCCACCTCCTACACCTCAAAGTCCTGCAACTACAACAAAGCTGCTGGCAGGTAAGCAACATGTGTATTAAATGAACCGTCTTCACAAGTATAACACGGTTAAATGACAATGAAATGATAAAAATCATATGTAAGGAAAACACTACTAGAGAACATCTTGAGATGGAATCATGCCAGCTGCAATGTCCGTCTGCAACTTAAAATGTGTGTGGGCCAGGGGGATAAAAGAGGGTGGGGCATAGTCCTCTTCCCTACGTCCTACCCATTTACTTCAGGCCCTTGCTCTGACCACACTCATCCTCGATCTCAGCCTTCATTCTCATCTCAACACCTGGAAGGTTTTGTGACTTTATCTTGAGGTTGTGATGCAATTTCATTGACAAAATCTTTTTTTACTTGAGCTCTGGGAATGCATGGTGGCCGTCATGGAGGCTCAAACTCGGAAATGACTGCGTATCAACAACACTTAAGTGTTTATAGTTAATTGAATGTCAATTTAGATTGGTTACTCCACAGCTCTCCATACTTGTAATTTTTGTGAGTTTTGAGTTTTATTGTATTTAATTTGTTATTAGAATATACCACCTTTCAAAATAGACTTTTGTGATTCAATATTTTCAGTCAACAGATAGAGGTGGGTCAACTTCTGGTTTTGCCGGTCTGGTCTGGTGTACAAGCTTAAACCAGTTTGATTTATGTGAACTGGCTAAACCTGTATTTGTCATTTTTTTCATATTCTGGCAACTTTAAATGTAGCCTCAGTCACAGCACCTAATCCAACACAAATGTCATCGATAATAAGCAATATGGCAGTGTGATCAACGTAATATCATGTTTTGTAAACTTTCCTAAGGAGCACTTGTGTCCAATAGGTTTTGTTCAATATGCTGCCGAAGCGGCTGGTGTGATAACATGAGAAAGATGGCATGTCAGCATAGGGGGGAACGCGGTGCACACTATGTTTACTTTTTAAGCTGATGAAAGGAGATGTGTCAGAGAGAGTTGGTCAATTAATATGACTAAAACGGTGTCAATATTACACAAAAATATCACATTTTGGATTTGAAGTCAAGGAAAGATCTGTCCTCACTGGCTGCAGGTGTGTGAGCTGGACTTTCGCTGAAAGCCATGTTACTATATGTATCTGATGCTTGTTTTGAAAGCGTAGCAATGGACAAGGACCATCTGATTCATAAAGGTGAAATGAGAAATTATGTATATGAAACATCCTTAATTGATTACAAAAGTCCTAAACAAAGAGTCAGATGGCTGGAGGAAGATCATGAGGAAGCTAAAAGTTTCTGCTGAGGTAAATGACCATCACTACAAACAAGCTAGGCTAACATCACTTGCTGTTGGTTATATTGTGTTTAATTTCCAGTAAATATCACAATATAAAATGTGTGTTATCTGATTTAAAAAGTAACGTTACCAATGTAGGAAGATGGCTAGTAGGTGACTCCTGCTTCTTTTAAATGTTGGCATCTCCAGTGTGATCCTGAACACACAGCTGATAGCTACATGGCTTGTTTACATGAAGTAACAGGTGTATATTTAATGGATTCAGTGTGGACAGAGAGCTCTGGTTTGACATGATGCTATGTGATAGTGAGACACTCATTTTCTGTTGGGACATGAAGTAATTATGTTCCACTCAGGATTAACTGCTGAATCATGTGGCAAACCTGGATTCAAACCTGGATTCTCAACCTCAAATTCAGCCAATCCCAATGAATTCTGCACAACCTTGCAACTTTGCCCAATCACTGCAACTTTGAATCATTTCATTGTACAGCTACACAAAGTGTAATGATCCACTCAGCCTCTCTCTCTCTCTCTCTCTCTCTCTCTCTCTCTCTCTCTCTCTCTCTCTCTCTCTCTCTCTCTCTCTCTCTCTCTCTGTTTACATGATAAACACCGTGCTGGTGACAGAGTCACACACACACACACACACACACACACACACACACTGACAGGGTAACTGTTTGCAGAACATGGCTTATTTTATCCAACAGTTATTAACAGGTTTTAATGAGTTGAGCCATGTCTATGTCAATGTGAGCACCATCATAAAGCAAACATGTTGAGTCCTCCTGCAGCTCACTCCAAGTCGAGCCTTCCTGCCGCACAGAACAGATGAATTTTAACAACTTCCACACGTCAGCCACACAACATACCCTCAGTATTTCTAAATACCCTGGTATACTGTAATACTTTTTATATCGCCTAAACCTAATGCCATAGGCACGCAAAGCCAGGAGCAACACTTGTAAAGGGACAATTTGGTCCGCCATTGTTATTGTTCATCTTGAAGTTGGCACTAGAATTGCTGGGTAAACAGAGATGTTTCAAGACGTATACAGTGACATGGCTCTCTAGACTATAGAAAAGCAAACTGGTTTCTAGAATGTTCGCAAGTTGAACCAACTGTAACCAGCACCAGCCCAGAGGTAGAACTAGGTTCATGCTGACGGAAAGGATACTGAATACAAGTGCTGACCCTGATAAAGCTAATCTGATTCTCAGATTATCCGAGGGACAATGTTTTTAAGGTGTCTGGGTATCACCTTCACAATAACTTTACTTCCTGCGTTCAGCACTGAATTTGGGCAGTGTCAAACAAATAGACATGTAAACACCTATAAGAGTCTTGTTTAGTCTGGCAGGACAGTCTTAAAACATATAGAAAGGCCCTCTGCCATGCCAGAGCAAACTACTACTCATTATTAATTGAGGAAAATAAAAACAATCCCAGGTTTCTTTTCAACACCGTAGCTAGGCTGACTCAGAGTCACAGCTCCATAGAGCCCTGTATTCCTTTAGCCCTCAGCAGCAATGACTTTAGGAGTTTCTTTAATAATAAAATTATAAGAGATAAAATTCATTACCTCTTGCCCTCAACCGACCTGACCTTAGACACAGGTAACTTGGATATGGCAGTAAGTCCTGAAATTTATTTGGACCGTTTTTCCCACATTGACCTTCACCGACTCTCTACATTGATTTCTGCATCCAAGCCATCAACACGCCCATTAGAATCCATCCCAACAAGGCTACTTAAAGTCCGGGTAAAGTGAATTCAGAGATATGTTTCAAAACACATTCTAAATGTTGGAAACTGATTGTTGAAAACATGTTACAAAGACCCTTTACTATAGAGTACTGAATTTTGAAGTTAGAAGGTTGACTGTTTTTCACCATTTTCCTGTTTTAAGATTTTTTTGGGCGGGCCTAAAACCATAGCTCGATGATGCAATTAAGCTATACTAAACATAACCCCACCCCTGACAATGTAGCAGTATAAAAGCAAGAAGCCTCATTAGCATAGTCCCGTGATTGGGTGTTGCCTCTGCTCCTCCAGCGGACACGCCCCCAGCATTTCAGATCAGAGAATACTGTGCATTTTTTCATGATTTTGAAACCTTCTTTTACATACTTTGGTCATTTAGATTTGGTCAGGTGTTTAATAACACATCTTTTTGTGATGTGACAAACTCTACACGTTTTAATTATCACTTTACCTGCACTTTAACGAAGTTTTACATTTAACTGACAGCTCTTTGTTAGATAGAATCAATGTGTCTCTATTAACAGCTACCACAGTCCTTTAAAGTAGCTGTCATTAAACCCTTTCTAAAGAGGCCCAATCTCGATCCAGAGGATTAGCAAGAGATAGACCGATATCTAATCTCCCCTTTATTTCTAAAATCCTAGAAAGACTAGTTTATTTGAGGACTTTCAGTCAGGTTTCAGAGTTCATGATAGTACAGAGACGGCACTACTAAAAACTACTAATGACTTGTGAAGGACTGGTCTCTGTATGAATCCCATTAGATCTCAGTGCCGCATTCGACACCATTGACCATAATGGCCTTAAAGGAACGGCACTAAACTGGTTTAAATCATACTTATCAGATTGTTCCCAGTTTGTTCATATTATGATCAATCCTCCATGCATACTAAGGTCTGCTTCAAAGTGCCGCAAGGTTCTGTGCTTGGACCAATCCTTTTCACTTTATATATGCTTCCCCAAGTCAACATTATTAGAAATCACTCTGTAAATTTCGATTGTTATGCAGATGTTACGCAACTGTATCCATCTATGAAACCAGATTAAACTGATCAATTATCTAGACTACAAGCATGTCTTAAGGACATAAAAGCCTGGATGAGCCGCAATTTATTGATATTAAATTTAGACAAAACTCAAGTTATTGTTCTTGGCCCCAAACACCTCAGAAATTCCTTTTGTAAGGATATAATTTCTCTAGATGGCATTACCTTGGCCTCTAGCACAACTGTAAGGAACCTCAGAGTTTTATTCGATCAAGATCTATCTTTTGCCTCCTATATAAAACAAACTTCTAGGACTGCTTTCTTTCACTTATATAACATTGCAAAAATTAGACATACCCTGTCTCTAACAGACAGCAAAAAAATAGTACACACATTTGTTACTTCTAGGCTGGATTACTGTAACTCCATTGTTACAGTTGTTGGGGCAACTCTATCCGGTTGCCCCAACAAATCTCTGAAGTCTCTCCAACTGGTGCAAAATGCTGCTGCACATGTTCTAATGGGAACCAAGAAAAGGGATCATATTTTTCCTGTTGTAGCTTCTCTGCACTGGCTACCTGTAAAATCCAGAACTGAATCTAAAATCCTCTTCCTTACTTACAAAACTCTAAATGGTTAAGCTCCATTTTATCTGTCCCAACTCATAGTTCCCTACCAACCCTCAAGATCACTGTGATCCTAAAATGCAGGGTTACTTGTGGTTCCCAAAGTCTCCAAAAGTAGAATGGGAGCCAGAGCGTTCAGTTACCAAGCTCCTCTTTTATGGAACCATCTTCGAGTTTCGGTCCGGGAGGCAGACACCGTTTCCACTTTTAAGGGTAGACTTAAGACCTTCCTCTTTGATAAAGGGTATAATTAGGGCTGGCTCAGGTTGCCTGAACCAGCCCCGAGTTAGGCTGACATAGGTTTAATCTGCCAGGGGACTTTCTAAGATACACTGAGCTCCTTTTTCCATCTCTTGCTCCCTCCATCTGCAAACACTTATGTCTGTTTACTGCATTACGCTAACTCTGTTGCGCTCCGGAGCATTTGTGCTCCCTTGTTTCCTAGTTTTCACAGATCCTGGCTGCAATCTTGGCTGAACCTGATCGTGGCGATGACTCTGCTGATTCTGTGATCCTGCCTTTGGTCGTGCTTGTGCTGTGGCTGCACTGATACTGTACCTCCAGCTCGCTTTGATCGTGGTCTTGGATTTGCATACTGATGACAGTGTTTAAATTATGAATTTGGCTAACAGTAAACAATACAGATTTTTTTTTTCTCCATATACTCTCCTCTCAGAACGGCTGATGCTGTGACCTTGCCTTTGGCCGTTCTTGTGTTGCGGCTGCACTGATGCTGCACCTGTTGTACCCGCCTTGGTCGTGGTCTTGGTTGTGCTGTTGCTGTGGTCCTGTCTGAGCCTGTGCCTGTGTTGTGGGTCCTGGTTGCTCCAAAGCCATGATCCTGCATAATCCTTCTACTGCCACTATTATGCATCATTCCTCCACTATCAATATATGCATGGGACTGTTATCAGCACACATAATATTTGCGCGTAAAATAACGTGCTGTCATAGAGTGCAGTTAGTAATTTTACGCATATCACTATTGTAATATGACATACTATTGTTAGTATCATTTCTGTGCATCTCCCCCCCTCTCTCCCTCTCTCTTCCCCTCTCTCTTTCTTTTTTGTCATTATTGTAATTTAATTGTTATTTACGACATCTATTGCACGTCTGTCCCGGAAGGGGGATCCCTCCTCAGCCACTCTTCCTGAGGTTTCTTCCAGTTTTTCTTTAGTCAATGGGATGGTCTAAAGACAGAGGGATGTCATATGCTGTAAAGCCCTCTGAGGCAAACTGTGTTTTGTGATAATAGGCTTTATCAATAAAATTGACTTGACACCTGGCAAAGTACTCAAAACCACCTCTGTGGTCTTCCCTGCTACTATTGGTGTGAAAAGGACCACACGTTATCATGACAACATAGGGACTGACAAGCTGAAATTAATACCAGCCCCACTGTACAACCAATAATGAAAAATCTCAGAAGGCAGTGTAATAATTGCATAGTGAAATGTGTGTATACCTTGAATGAAGTAAACTGTTTGCACTAATGGACTTGACTTCTCTGTTTATTCATGTATGTAGGTGGGAGGAGCTGGAAGCCCCACCCTCACTGTGCTCCTGCTGTGATTCCATGTGCACTGACACGCAGGACTGTAAGTTCTGAGATTGTTGTCAGTCTAAACTAATGAGTCTAAACCCAGCACAGCAGCTGGTAACTGAAGTTGAGTAAACACATCAGTTATAATACAGTTTGTAATAAAAGACTAACACTGATTAGTTGTGGATGATCTAAATATACATACAAATACATGATTTATCTGATGGTGATGGCATTGTAGTATAGAGAAATCTGTACTACATAATCTGGTTCAGCTACCTACAATTCACTGACCCACTTAAATAAAGATAGAAAAATACCGTTATTGTTTAAAACCTGCACCATCTCTGGTTTTGTATTTTCTAACTATTGGCCTTTTCTACTCAGCTGTCAAGCACATAGTCAGCAGTCCAGGCTGGCTCATTGGACAAGGGAGTAAAGACAAAGCAAGGATGATGGCGACATCTTATCAAGCAGAGGAGGGAAGAGAATGGATGGATCAAGAAAATGAGATGCAAGAAAGTATGGATAAACACAATGAAAAAGTCCAGACTCTTCCGCGGGAGAGAGATATTAGCCTTGAGGAGGAAGACGAATCAGCTAGTCCTGAGAAGACAACTGAGAAAAAAGAATGGAGGCACAATGCTGCTGTCACCAAGCAGGGAAGAGGAGAAGAGGAGGATGCGACAGAGAAGGTAGATATGGAAAAGGCAGGCAGCCAGACTAAGGAATTAGCAACAGACGGCGTGATTATGTTAGACCAGACTGGAGCAGAGGAGGCCTGGGAGGAGGTCCCTTGTACCAAAAATGCTTCTGTGAGTGACTTGCCCAATGACAACAGTAGCACTAATGCTTGGAGAGACGGCTCTGCTACAGCCACTATTTCTGCAAGAAATTCCAGTTTTGGTATTGATTATTATAACACAAGTAATTATGGTTCTAGTGAAAATGTTGCTAAAGCTGTTTTTACTGTCTCTAAACTTTGTCATAATGGTGATCAAATGAATTGTAGTGCCACCATAAATAGTGCTGGGTTTGATACTGCTATTGATGCAGAGAGCTTTACCCCTACTATTGTAAGCACTACTACTACTAGTTCAAGAGTCCATGCAAGTCTTCCTGGCAGGAGACATGAGAATTCTGGGACACATTCTGCCAGCACTAACTTTGAAATGGACTCTGTAGGTTTTCTTGATGTCAGCAAGTCAAGAAAAATCAGGCTAATGTCAGATATGTTGGACTCTCTCCGGTGGTCAAACCAGGTCAAGTCTGTCAATGAATCAGTCGACACCAAGTCTGATGGGACACAAGGGCAGGCAGGTGATTCTGTTACCCATAAAGTACAACATGAAGATGATGATTTGCTTCACAGTCTACAGATCCGAGGGTTAGGGTCACACCAGGTGGATAATCCAGCTGGGTTCAGGATCCCAGTCTTTGTAAACGGGTTACATGATGGTTCTGATTTTGATTCTGGATTTGAAGAAGGTGAAGCTTTTCGTCCAAGTCAGTTTACTGGAGCAGTGAAGATACAAGAGTTTTCTGATACCATCCCAACAAAGCACAGTGTCAGTTCTGCTTCTGTGAGCTCACAGGAAATGCATCTAGACAGTCCCAGTCACTCTGCGGTGGTTATCGTTACCTCTCACATGAAAGGCTCTGAGAGCAACCAGGTTTCTGGCAGCGAGTGGGTTGACGAGGTGCCAGGATGGGGTCTGCAGAGTTTAGGGTTTGTAGTGGAGCAGCCAACAGAGGAACTGAGAGAGCGAGTGATGGATGACTTCTATTAAGTTCATATTCATAATCTTGTTCTCAGAGGTGGTTTTCACAAACAATACTGCTGTGCAGTCTGATCCAGTCCAACAGCTCACCATACAATGATCTCTTTAATTACGGTTATCAAATGAAATGGAGTTGACAATATAATAGAAACACCTTTCCTAATAATGCAATTCAGCATAATGTCACCAAAATCACAGCCTCTGTATTGAAAAATGGAGTTTAAAACACATCTGAATCAGTCTCAACAGAAACAGAAAGAATATGCTGAGCTGCTGTATTGGATTACATTGGGTTGTTCACATGTTTGATAGTTGATATTTTAATACAGACGAGTGGCAGAAGGAGCTTTACAGGAAAGAGAAGTGATGCTGAAGGGCATGGTGGAGTCTTGACTTGAATCCTTACACGTAGCATCAGCATGACGAAATGAGGCCATTCCTGGTTAGTAGTTAGTATCATCTGGCTTTTATCACAAAGAACCTCAGAGATATTGAAACCTTTCTGTTAATCTCAAGGCATTGTAACACCTGAACTGCTCACATGGAATATGGAGTACTGGTGGAGAATAACTAATATCTGCACAACCTATTGGCTTTATACATGATGATAAATAATAAACTCCTCTGAACAAGACCTCTTTTATCTTTGCCTTGTTTTCATTAATATAGCCAGTGTGTATATCCAGTGTATATGTTAGTGTTGATTCTCAGTAAATAAGGTCTTGGCAATTCTAAGTGATATATCACAGGCAACTAGACTTGCTTGAGTTTCTTGAAGATGTTTCAGCTCTCTTCCAAGTGGCTTCTTTAGTTCTTGAAGAAACTAAAGAAGCCTCTTGGATAAGAGATGAAATGTCTCAATCAAGTCCTGTTGCCTAGGATATAGCACTTCGAATCCAGAGTGTACACCCACCTCTGACAGTATGCACTTCAAGGCTCAAGTCCCCCACAACCTTGCTCGCAACTTTCCATTTGTGTGCATAGGGATCTAAATCTTTAATGCACATCAGCTATTTTCCCCATTTGTCTTTGCAAAACAGCTGAAGCTCTGTAAAGCCTCATGATGACTGTGCATGTAGCAATTTCCAAGTCCCACTACACCTGTTTGGTTAAGGTTGGGGGGCTGTCTCACAAAACAATATTACTGTGTTATCTGCATTACTGTGTGTGCGAGTGAAAGATGAAACATGTTTTCACTTCAGTTCATTGTTCTGGGTTTGAGGTAGTCCAGAGTGTCACGATTCCGCTCCTCTCCCCCTCCTCAGTACTTTTCCATTCACTCTTCCTCTGCTCACTCTACCTGCTGGCCACGCCCACTCTGCCTGCTCTACTCACCTCCAGCTGCATCTCATCAGTAATCAACCCAGTATATAAGCCTGCCACACACACACACTCTCATTGCCAGATTGTTCTACGCATTATGCAAGACTCTCCAGCATTCTCCTGCCAGATCTCCGAAAGCCGACCCTGCCCGTCCCCGACCTGCTCTCTTCGCCTGATCCCCGGTAAACCTACCTGTCTTCTGTCCTCGACCACGAGCTCTGCTTTGGCGTCCCTGATCTGCTTCGCTGGTAAAGACATCTCCGCCTGGCCCCGACGATCCTCCTGGTCCATCCCCATCGGTACCGCTGCATCATCGGACTGCTCACTCGGCTTCGGAACCTCCGCCTGTCCCCGACCACGCTTCCGCCTTCTCCTCGACGGTAACTCCACACGTGCTGTCGAGCTGTTGGGCTACGGGGTTTCCTCCACATCCACGCCGAGTGACGTCAGCTTCGGCTCGTTGCTTCGATCTCCCTCCAGAGACTGTGTCGTGGGTTCCGACCCGAAGAACGAACTGTATGCTGAATTACCTCATCCTGCTTCGTGTCTGAATTGTGTTGGTCTGAATAAAAGTTATTACCAACTAATCCTGGTTACGGTTGTACTGCATCTGGGTCCTCACTACACCCGTTACACAGAGGACTTAACTAGCTGGCTCCCCAAAGCCTAAATCCCCAGTCAGAGATTGCAGATATAACAGTGAGGTATCAACTGTCAACCAGACTTTTTCATCATTAGGATTAGTGCACATTTTCGTAAAAGAGGGCATTTGGTGCATCAGTCCTCTAGACTACAAAATTGATCAATCACATGCCGCCTACTTCTGCTTATGAAGAATATTAAAAAGAAATGACAGCAAAAAAACAACACTGTTGCTAAAAACAAAGCAAGAGAGGAATGCTGGTTGATAATGACTAAATTGCACAGCCTGTTCAACATCATTCAAATCCACATTGTACCACCTACCTAGGCTCTTCACTGACTTTTCCCTAATTGTTGGAATTTCCTCATCATCTATGATGAATTCCCTATCATTTAATTTCCCTCTACATAATGAAATGCTTCTAGACTTACTTGGCTTGATTGTCATGCTGGCCCACTTGAGGTTCTTATTTACCTTCTCTTTATAAGTGGCACCGTTCTAGTGACTAGTGTCATGTCATCCATGTAAGCCCTAATTGGTGGAAGACACATCCCATTTTGACATCTCTCTCCACCTACAACTCACTTGGAAGCCCTTACTTCCATCGCCATTGTAAATGCCAATGGCGAAATTGTAAATCCTGCCATAATACCCATCTCTAGCCTCTGCCAGCCTGTTGTGAAATCTGATGTGCTTGTACATAATCTTATGTCCTGAAAATATGCTTTCACTAAGTTGACAACTATTCCTGGCACCCTAAGATACTCAAAAGCACTCCAAATAAGGCTCTGTGGCACTGAACCAAACACGTTAGCCAGATCTAAGAATACTACATGGAGGTGTCTTTTCTCCCTCTTAGCTGTCTGAATCTGGTGCCAGATCATGCTAGTGTGCTCTAAGCACCCTGAAAAACCTGATATCCCCGCCTTCTGCACCGTCGAGTCTATTAACCCATTCCTTTCTAATGACCAAGCTAATCTCTGTGCTTCTACACTAAAGAAAATCTTCCCCTCTACATTCAGGAGAGAAATCATCCAAAACTGGCTAAGATCTGAGGACTCCTTCTCCTTGGGATGAAGACGCCCCCCGCCCTGCGCCATGCTCTTGGGATAATTTGTTTCTCCCAAAGTATTTGGGAAAAACTATTAATGTTTCCACAAAAACTTAAGGATGTCAGGTGCACTGTTATAAACCCAGTAGGGGACTCCATTAGGCCCTGGGGCCAAAGAAGCCTTTGCACACTAACCCCCTGAAATTCTTTCCACCTTGGTGGCCTAACATCCAACTCCTGACTTATCTCTCCTAATGTAGGCATATCAGGTGGAAGACCTACACTCCTATCCTGAGTCTGAATAAGTCTTTCTGAAATATTGGTCAGCCTCTAGCCTTGTTGCCTCATGTTGCCCTCCTTTTTCCTGATTAAACAAACCCTTCGCACATTTAAAGGGGTCCCTAAAAAAAGTTGTCTTTGCATATTCTTTCTTCCTCCTCTTTTTGCTAAGATGATCTGCCCTTCTATGTGCTGCTAGCCTGTCTCTCAACTCCTCTTGCAAAACACTGATTCCCTCCCTCTCTTCGTCTGTAACCTTTTCCCACTGTTATCTTAACTGTCTCCTTTCCTTAATTAACTTTTCTATTTCTCTTTGCCATCTAGACCTGCCTGCCTGTACTCCTTTGCCCCTCTTTCTATTATGCACCCCGAACCTCCCTGCACCATATGAGTATATCACATCTCTCATCTTTTCTAACCTCACATTTCCTCTAAGCCTGCTTAAGATTACCAACAAGTCACTGTTAACTGTCTCCCACTCTTTACTATCATATGCCCTAGACCATCTAACTCTAGCCTTCTGCTCCATGGTTCTCTCTTTGACAGGCCTGCTGACCTCAGTGTCAACTGCATCACCTCTTACTACCTCTTCCTCCTCAGGGGCAGTGTTACTGATATCCTGCGAACTGCTGTGGTTTTCTACCTGCTGCTGGACATCACCCGACTGACTCATCTGACTTCTTAAAAAGTACTGATCGATGTGGCCACTCTGCCCTTCCTCTGCTAAACACATCTTCCTTCCTTGATGAGTTTTAAGGCCTATGATTGATGGTGCTTTCTGTCAGCCACAAGGAGAAACCTGAAGAATCTTGCCCACTGTTGTACTACTTTTTACCTCCACAGATGAGCTCACCTTACCACCATTGCTGCTATTTATTTATAATGTGCTTTCCCAAACAGTTGGAAATTGCTTTGCAAGTCATAAAATCAACAGTGATCAAAACAAGATGTGTTAAATCTGAGGACATGACGGACAGTTAAGAAAATTAAAATTGAAACTCAAAATAAAAGTAAAATCAGGAAAGGATGTCTGGTAAAAGTTTGTTTTCAAAAGGAACTGATCAAGAGATCACTGACCTCATTTCCTGGGGCATTTTCTTCCAGAGCCCTAGTGCCCTGACTGCCAACCCTTGGTCCCCTTTAGTTTTTTGCAGGGTTCTTGGAACAGAAAAAAGACCTCTGCTGCCTGAGGATCTCAAAGTATGTACCAGCACGTATAGTAGGTCTACTAAAGGGTCAGAGACATAGCCGGGAGAGAAGACTGAAGAGCCTAAACAGCAATCGGTGACACGTATGGTAAAACATACAGGGAGCCAGTGTAAAGAGGCTACAACTGGAGTGATGTGACCTTGTCTATTGATTCTAGTTAAAAGCCTGGCAGCTGAATATTGTACAGTGTGCAGTCAATTTATAGATTTTTGATTTAGGTATGAAAAGAGGCTGTTGCAGTAACCCTTGCATGAAGAGATGGAGGCATGTAAAATTGTCAATTTATTGATAGACCATATTTTTAAAATAGTTCGAAGATGATAAAACCATGATTGCACAAGCTGTGTGATGCTCTAAACTTAAATTCTTCCAAAAGCAGACAGCAATATTCCTGGAAACATGCTTGATATGATCCAACAGGGGACAGCCAAAGGCAGAATTACTTTTGTCAAGTGCAGGGAGCCAATGACAGAAGGGTCTTTCACAGCCATATCTGGGTGTTTTTCTTCTCCTTGTTTAATTTAACCACACATATGTCAGACAGAGCAGCAGCAGGGGGCCCCCTGCTCCAAACTTCTCGGTCCACAGGAACTTGTGAAGGTGGCTCCTAAAGATCTACAGGACTTGTAGTTGCTTCTTAAAAACACCTTCCTCAACATGCTCTCCCAGCAGCTCTGTAAAGTGGCTGCTGGAGTCACAAAAGCTGTGGAGGACCGTGTCTCCGCCTCTTTGTCCACCATGCCACCATACCTGCTTAGTCAGGTCACCTTCTTCTGCTTCATCAGGAAGGACATGGTCCTTTGGATTCTGGAAAAGGTTAGACAAGGTTACGCTCAGGACGTCCTGGTGAAGAGGCTCAAACTCTTTGTAGCGGAAGTACTGAAGTCTGTCACTGAAGATCAACAGGAGAGATCTGTGTGCTGTTTTAGCCTCAGATTCACAGCAAAGTGTCATTAAATATAGACACTAACAAGGATTGCATCCAGACAGCAGATGTGGAGGATGGTGCAGAGGCTGAAACCACCTCTGCTCAAGATGTGAATGGGGAGCCTGGTCTGGAGGAGGATACTGAACCAACCAGAGAACAGGACTTTGCTGTGATCACTCCACAACCGGCTCCTCTGACCGTCAGTGTTGAAGTAATGAAGTTGTGTTTACATTAAGACATAAAAAACACACTGTAAATACCTTCTTAACCTGATGGTGGGTTTTTTAAATATAATAAGTGCTCACATATTTGGCTCAGGGGACATAAACATCAGGTAGGTCCTTAGATAAGTAACACATAAACAAATACGCAGAACAAATAACTGATTTTGCTTTATTGTCAGTGCAGGTTCGTAAACCTGTCTGCAGCCTGTCCACCCCTGTACGACACTAGATTCCAGACAGTCTTGCTCTCTGCAGAGGTTGTCACACTGCTCTTTCTAGAATGCAAAGACAAGACAGCACTGAGGCTATTAAACCAGGTCATTGGATACTTTTTAGGATCAAACTTGGAAGTAGGGGGCCATTGATGCTAGTAATCATTCAGTTTGGTATGTTTGAGACCAGCAGGACAGCCCTCATGTCTGCGCTTATATTGTTCATGAGGTTTAAATTCCTTCCTGCTGGGCTGACAGGGAATGTTTCCATACAGGTAATGGGCGGTTTTAGGTCACTGTTGGACTCTTCCAGTAGGTGCTGCATCCCATTTAGTGTCGAGTTTGTGCACAGTCACATAATTGTTGTTCACCATGACAGATGCTGGGGTTTGTTGGCCGTTAACTCTGACTTAGGATGCTGATGTCCTTGATGGTCTCATCTTCGAAAGACAAGCATTGCTCAGGATTGTTCACAAAGCTTCAGATGATAATGGTAAAGGCAGGTTAAACCATATAATTGTGAAAATGTGCATGTAGAAATAAACTGGCAGTAAAAGGCAGAAACACACAAATGCCCCCCCTTTCAAAAAAAAGATTGCTTTCAGCACCCCCTGTCAAAAAAGGCTAGTGTAAGGCCTGGATGACCTGCTCTTCATGTCTTTTTTCTACGAGAGCCCACAGAATAAAAACATTAATCACCTTGTCCTTCAGGGCTTCCATACTTTAGTAACATTCAAATAAAAAAATATAGAAAACAAAAGCAAGAGAAACCTTCAGAAAATAGCTCCTGCTTCAAAATTTCCTGTAACTAAAACACAAAGATGACAGAGCAAAGTGCTTCAAATGCATTTATTATTACGTAAAACGTATAAATGTCAAACTGTGTAGCGTACAAACAGACATTATGTCCTTGTAAGTTTAGGATGACTCTGAATCAGGTGGAAAACTGTGATGGACGTTGCATGGTGTGGTGCATTTTTAAAGCAAAAAGCTCATGTGTGGGATCTCCTCTTACAGCAGGTATGTAGTATGCATGTGTGACAGACAGCTGAATTACTCAGAATGGCTACAGATTGCAGGCGCAGGATCTTGGAGCGCAGCTGAGAGGACACATCAAACAGCTGCTAACTGGGCTCATCACGTGTCTAAGAGTTCTTCTGTGGTACCTTCATGGTCACCTGACAACACACACCAAAGATAGCTTGCTTTTAGGATTTCAAGGAGTAAGGAATATTACGTTTTGTTTCTCAGGGTATAATTATTAATTTACAGACTTGAAACTCATCTGAGCTTCTGGACCAATTTTGAACTCAAACTTCAGTTTCAGCTATGTTGGAGTGCGAGATGTTCACTGACTGTAATATGAACATATTACTGATGAATCATGTCATTATTTAAAAGCTGCTGCAGACTGGAGCCAGCCAAATTTAATATTTGACATTTGGCAGATTATCATTAGCTTTACATACTGACAGGAAGAGCTTCATGCTCCATATCCTAGAGGTCCTGATTCAAAGCAATTCATCTCTTTACTGTCAAATATTATGATGGTAGATTTTTCATAATTACCGTTTTGACTTCTGTGTAGTTGTCCAGGCCGTATTCTCCAAGCTCTCTGCCATTACCAGAAGCCTTGTAACCTCCAAACGGAGCCTGGGCCCCAAACACATCATAGCAGTTAATCCTGCAGAGAAAAACAAAACAAAACATACACACACACACACACACACACACACACACACACACACACACACACACACACACACACAAATTATCTGTAGAATAATTGCTATATAAGCATTCTGAGTAATCGACCATTATCTAAAAAAAAATGAAGTTAGATGAATCCATTTTTAAGATAATTGTTAGATGAATTCCTATCTGAGAGCGTTGACAGTGATGGATATCTGCAGCTTAGAGACTAATGTTGGCACAGTAATGATTTTAGTAGTCACAGCCTACCAGACTGTGCCTGCGCGCAGCCCGTTGGAAACGTAGCTGGCCTTATCGATGTCCTTAGTAAACACAGCGGCTGCAAGACCATATTTGGTATCATTGGCTCTGGTCACCACCTCCTCCAGTGTTTTAAACTTCAGGATCTGCATCACTGGACCAAAGATCTGTGAGAGAAATATGATAGAAAAAAGATCAATCACTCCTAACTATCAATAAATTGAGCATAGCATTAGTTCAGTCAGGCCACGGTGTCAAGCGCTGCTACTGTTGATATCAGCTGATATCATGCAAGGATCATCAGCTGATGGCCAGCTGATTCACCTCTAAGCATCTGTTTGCTTAACTCACTCGCTCCCCCTTATTTAAGCTGCTCTAACCAGCCTGCTCTTCCCTGTTCCCTCTGCATGCCGCTTTTGCGAGCTCTCGTGATGACACCACCACCGGTGATTCTGCTTCTGCGTCCGTAGCTGGTCGGTTGCATCCTGGGCAGTCGGCCTCCTCGGTTTGAGCCTGTGCGGGCCGTTGCTGATGAGGGCGCCGCATCCGTTCGCCGGGGCAGTCCCGTTCCTCCCTGCTCCTACCTTCACTTCCATGGGCGCAGGTGAACACATACAGTTAAAACATTTATTCTGCTAAATGCGGAAAATAATATCCCAATTTATTTTATCATAAATCAGTATTGTGTTGCACCGAATGCTCTCCGTTCAAAATCTCCGTTCATAACTCATTAAAACCGAACTTATTATAAAAATGATCACTTGAACAAACATCTGGGTGATGATACACAATCTGCCTCAGAGGGCTTTAAAGCATACAGCATCCCTCTGTCCTTAGAACCCTAACAGTGGATGAGGAAAAAGTCCCCATAAAAAAAGACAGAAAAAAAGGCAGAAACCTCAGGACAAGCAACTGAGGAGAGATCCCTCCTCCAGGACAAACAGGCTTGCAATAGATGTGCGTTTCAAGCTGTAACTCCTCCTTAATGCAGGAAAAACCAAACACATTTTTTTCCACAATGTTAAGCTCAGCAGATTCCTGTTTGTTTGTCTGGATTTTTAACTCTATGTGTCTTTTAAGGCACATATCCAGTATGAGTTAAGAAAACAAAAGCTTTTAGTTGGCTTTTATCTCAGAAACAAGTCTTTTATGTAAGAGATCAGTGGAATCTGCCCTCTTTCTTTTGTTGATCATAACGATGTGTATATGTGTATATGAATGCCTCTGCTCACTGTCTTCACAGGCTGAATAGCTTTATCATGGGGCTCCGAGATTCATCACTGATTCTGGATCTCTTTGGGGTGGCTGTGGCTCAGAGGTAGAGCCTGTTGTCCTCTCATGAGAAGGTCAGCGATTTAATCCCCGGCCTCCCCCGGCAACGAAGTAAGGTACTGAACCCCGAATTGCTCCCAATGCTGTGTCATTGGAGTGTGAGTGTGTGTGAATGATTACTGAGTAGTAGGTGGCACCTTGTATGGTAGCCTCAGTCACCAGTGTATGAATGTGTGTGTGTGAATGGGTGAATGTGACAGTCTGGTGTAAAAGCGCTTTGAGTGGTCAATAAGACTAGAAAAGTGCTATACAAGTACAGTACATTTACCATCTTCCTCATCATTGTGTCTTGTACTCTAAAGTGAATTGGCCTGCTGTGTGTACCAGCCACCTCAGCCACTGCTATGTTTTTATGTACATAGCTACTCTTGGTAGAATTCCTACTGACTTATCTTCTCTTTTGAATTTGAAATATTGAAATTCTAATCTCAGTTCGCAGGTCTTTTTGCATGTTGCTGTGGCCAAAGTCAGAACAGAAATTGGGGGAAAAAAGCTAATAGGTTCTCTGCACCTCCAGCATGGAACAATCTGCAGAATGATCTGAAGCTTCAACACATGGTGACCGTGAATGAGTCTAAAATGATGGTGAGATCTATTGAGTCCAGTCTTTCTGTGTGCAACTGTTTTATCTCAATATTTCATGTTACTCATATCGATGCGCTTTATAAATTACTTTAATGTTCTGTTGAAACTCTGTATTGCTGCTATTGTTGGCCAGGTCTCCCTTGTTTAAAAGATATTTGCTCTCAGTGGTACACACCTGGTTAATAAAGGCTAAATAAAAGGAAAAAAAAAGTTATGAAATTTGTGATTTTTCACCCACAGAAATTACTTGGGTTAGCAAAATAATAGACTACATTTGAGTACCAAATTTCTGTGAATATTCTAACTAATAAGTAATTTGAATGGGATTATAGAGGAAATGTGCTCATAAAAAGTAAATACATATACCAATTTGTGTTGTATTTCATTCTATTTATCATTAGGCCTTTTAAATCTTCCTAATGAGCCTACCTCCTCCCTGGCGATGGTCATGTTGTCCTGAACGTCTCCAAACACAGTGGGTTGGATGAAGTACCCTCTGTCTGCAGCCACTCCTCCGCCACACATCAGCTTGGCTCCCTCTCTCTTCCCGCTGCTGATGTAGCCCAGGATCTTGTTGAACTGCTCCTGATCTACCTGCAAGGGTGACACAGAGGGGATGGTGCTGAGTGTGGAACAATGCATGCCAGAGTACTTCCTCTCTCTCCTCAACACCCTCTCAGACTTTAAAGCTGCATTCATCAGTACTTTGTATATTTACTATGGATGGAATGACTGTGGGAGAGGGATTGATGACAGCTCTGAGCTTTGTGAGGTTTTTACATTGCAAGTGTAGGTGTGTGTGTGTGTGTGTGTGTGTGTGTGTGTGTGTGTGTGTGTGTGTGTGGGTTAGTGTAGGTGTGTGTGGGTGTGTGTGGGTAGTGTAGATGTGTGTGGGTGTGTGTGGGTAGGTGGGTATAAATATATGCATATTTTTATTCCTTTTTTCTCTTTCTTTCTCCGTTTAAAATTTGCAATACTGTTTTTCTTTCATAAAAATGCTAAAACAATAAAATATCAGTCATAAAAAGTAGGGCTGCAACAACAAATCAATAAAATTGATTACTATTATTATTAGTACCTCACATCACCTAAGGAAAAACTCTCGAAAAAGAACCCCTGTATCTAAAACGAAAGTGAAAGTGAGGAGGTGGAGAGCTCCACGGCAGGTAAGTCTCGACAAAAAACAACTTGTGTTCAGTTTTAAAGTAAGGTATTCTGCTGTTGTTTCTGGTGTTACGTTGTTTGTTTTTGATAGTAGTCTTGTAAATGAGGGCATGCTCTCAATGATATCTCTAGATTAAATAAAGGTTTAATTAATGAAAAAGGAAACGTAACAGTATGTTCTAAAAGCTGTAAACATTTAGTTTGTTTTTTTTTTAACTTCTTTTCTTTCCTTTCAACAGTTAGTCGTACAGTACATGAGCATGTTACATATCAAGGCCATTAATGTCTTTAAGGAGCAGTCCATGAGTTTTGGTATCCCTTCATTGCCCATGCATTGTTTCAATAAATAAGGGTGAATAGTCCTTTTTGTCCATGGATCCAGAGAAAAACAACAACAAAAAACAAACAAACAAACAAACAAACAAACAAACAAACAAACAAACAAACAAGTTATTACATTTTCAAACCATCATCCCGAAGAGAAAATAAATCAATTAAGTAATTAAAAAAAAAAATATATATATATATATATATATATATATATATATATATATATATATACACACACACATACATATATATACATATATATACATACATACACATAGTAATTATAAAGAGGGTATATTAAAAAAAATATGAAGTTATTGGGGACCATTTAATTAAAAACAAATCTGTTTTTAATTGTAACCTTGCAGTTATGTTTTCCATGTGGTAGACGTCCCTAACTCTCTCCCTCCATTGTGCTACTGAGGGGGGCCGCGGCTTCAGCCAGGAGACTGTGATCATCTTTTTAGCAATTAAGAGTAGGACTCTCAGTAATATCTGGTTGTTGTTGTCTATATCTTCTGGTAATATTCCCAGTATAAAGCAAGATGGTTCTAAGGGCAGAAATATGTTTAAACATTTTTTTATTTCTTTTTGCATATTCTGCCAATATTCTTGAAGTTTTGGGCACTCCCAAAAGATGTGTGTGTGGTCTCCTACCAACCCACAGCCCCTCCAGCACTGATCAGTGGTACCACTGGATTTTGAGGTGATAAGAGGAGTCCTGAAGAACCTCATCCTGACTTTCCAGTCAAATTCCTTCCAAGTGGGGCAGTTTGTTATTTTATGTCCCTCTCTACAAGACAGTTCCCAATTTTTATCTGAAATTATAGTATTCATCTCAAGTTCCCATTTTTCCTTCATATCTAAACTATTATCTGTTAGTTCTTCTTTCAGTATTTTATATATATGTGATATGATCTTCTTTTTAACAGTGCCTTTAATTGTTAACATAAGGAACTGTTCTATATTAGATGATTGTATACATAATTTATCCCATTCTTTATGTGTTTGTAAATAATGCCGCAGCTGTAAATACTTAAAAAAATCATTGGCTGGAAGATTGTGTTTATGCTGAAGCTGTTGAAAGGACATCAGGACTCCCCCCTTTTTGAACCCTACCTCTAATTTGGATGGAATGAACTCAATATTGTGTGCAATTTTCACAGCTCTAGATATAGATAATGGGAGTTGTAACTTCTTCCTAACCTTTGACCATATTTTTAGAGTAGTTTTTACCCATTGATTACTCATTTTATTTATACTCCAGGTATCTTGATTCAGGAATGGAATTGTGTCTAGGGGCATATTTGGGCAACTACTCTGCTCCATCCTAACCCAAATAGTATCTTTATCTTGAGTTAGCCATGCAACCAGGGATCTGAGCTGAGATGCCCAATAATATTTTTCCAAGTTAGGTAAATCGAGACCTCCCTTATCTTTTGAACATAGAAGTCTTTTAAATTTTATTCTTGGCTTTGCATTTTGCCAGATGAATTTAGATAACCATTTATTCATTGTTTTGAATGTTGAACTGGGAACCTCTAAAGGTAAGGATTGAAACATAAAGAGTAATCTTGGCAAAATGTTCACTCTTATTGATTCCACTCGTCCCATCAGGGATAAGGGAAGGACTTCCCATCTTGTAAACATTTAGTTTTTGAACTGTTCCATATTTGATGTTGTAGTTATTTATTGTTTATAATTTAATATCAATTTGACAGCTCAGGGATGTTCAAGCAACTGCCTGTTTATGCACTGCACTTTTTGCACTGTTGTCAATGATAATCTGTTTTTAAACAAAGTGATAGGAGAAAAAAATGCTTATTTAATTATTATTTCTGTTCTTATTTTTTAAAATCCGATTTGATTAATCGACCGATTCATTGATTATTAAAATAATTGTTAGTTGCAGCCCTAATAAAAAGAAACAACTAAAATTGCAATTAAGGGTTTTGTTCCTGTGGGTGTGTGTCGTGATGAAAATAACATTGCACTGAGCAGAAGAGCAGCTGTGTGTGATGGTGAGTGAGGTGTGTGTGATACCTGAGGACCCTGCTCCGTCTTCAAGTCAAAAGGGTTTCCCACCACTCGTTTCTGAGCTCGCACCACACTACGCTCCACAAACTCATCGTAGATGTCTGCCTGGACATAAGTCCGAGAGCCGGCACAGCAGCACTGGCCTTGGTTGAAAAACAGAGCAAAGTGGGACTGCTCCACGGCATCTTCCACTGGAGGAGAAGACACAGACAACCTTAACTCACACCATGAAAGATTTCTTGAAGTTCAAGACTCCTCTCAGCCAACACAAGAATGCAGCCGAACTGCCAAAATTACAGCTGCAAGAGAAAGTGGGAGGGTTTCAAGTTCCACAAGCTGAGCAAAGTCACTTCAGCTGGATTCATTTTGTCTAAAGGAGTGAGACCAATCACACGCTGGATCCTCCTTATAGTGTACGCAGAGTAACAGCACACTCAAAGTCCTGCTGTCTGTTCCCCTTTTATCTAATAAGAATGAAACTTACTGTGTACGTTAGGGACCTGGTGCCCGATTTCTCCACCGAGTTTAATTTGAATTGCTCTGACAAAACTTCAGTTATGGCCCATTTCCTTTGAATCTCCGCCCTTTGCAAAGATGATTGCGGCCATGATTTTTGACCTGTCTCGCTCAGTTAGAACAATCTAAAATAAACTAAAATAAAATAAAAAGTAGCTTTCATATCACTGTATCTAACATTATGTAATATCAATCATGGTGGCCTTAATTGTCGAAGAGGCTTTTTTGTAAAACGCATTTAAATTTGACGATGGCCTTTCGAAATGTTCACTTTTTTTGCTGATAATTATAGTGACACCATGAGGCTGGAGGGGATCAAATTTGCTGAAACATTAGCAACTCATTTCCATTATTGTGCCAATTTTCATGTCTCTAGCTTTTATCATCTCACAGTGAATTAAGCAAAGCAGTAATATAGCACATAATTCTAAAGAGGCCAGGCCCACATCCACCAATCAGTGACACTTCATATGTTTGCCAAACGTCACCTCAATCGTACTCACGGTTTGAGGGGCAGATTGAAGTCATATTACTTAGGAAGCATTTTCATATCACTTCCAGTTATTGGGCCAAGTTTTATATTTCTAGCTCATTCTGTGAACCGTATGTATGAAAAATGAGAAAAAAACACAAATATATATACACACACAAACACACACAAAACTGGATAGATAATACTGAAGTCAAGATTTGAGGTGTTAAACATACTTTTTTGTTAACAATGGTTTAAATGTACTTGTAGAGATTCAACAAGTCTACACTTTGTGACTTGTCATTTGTACCACTTTCACCATGCTTTAGCTGTGCATGTTCCCAATCACAGTCACAATCCGATTCCTACAGAGCCACGGTGGAGCTGCTGTTTCAGAGTGTGACTGCAGCAGTTCTTCCTGTGAAGCACACAAACACAGCTGTTTACGGAGAGAGACAGGAGACCTACTGTTGGCGTCAGACAGGATGATGTTAGGACTCTTTCCTCCGAGCTCTAGAGTGACTTTTTTCAGGTTGCTGTTGCCTGAAGCCTGCTGAATCAAGTGACCGACCTGAGGGACACAGATATGGAAACAAAGAGAGCAGGGATTTTATTGGTGTGGAAGTTAGTGCTATATAAATTACCACAGCTGACCTGAGATCGGAAAGAAGATTTGTTAACAGCTGCAGTGCAGAGAGAGCTCATACTGTTCATTATTCTGTGCTTACCAAAACATGTCATGGAGTGTTTGCAGCAAAGACCGGAGAATGTTATCACAGTCTAATATTGCCAATATTTGATGGGACTGCTTCTGACAGGGTACTTCTATCTTTTGTGAGACAGGAGGATGCTGGGCTAACCTGTACCAGGCCCAGACTGGCCGACCCATGTGCTCTCACTCAGAGGATGGATGATTTGACAGGAGAGAGGGAGGAGAGTTGGTATCAGGGCGAGGCTGACCCGACTTGGACCGAGAGCTGTTCCTCTTCCAAGCCTTTTTCTGTCTAATGTCTGCTCGCGGGAGAAAAAAGTGGATGAGATGCTATTAAGGCTCATTCAGCAATGGTATTTAAACACCGTGGCCCTTTCTGCTGAAGCACGACTTTTCTACGATAGAGTGGCACTTATCAGCATCTGGAAAAGTTGTGTGGGGCTTGGACTGAATGCAGTAGGCCGCGAAAGGGTCCCCACCGTCAGAATATGCCAACAAGCCGGTCGGACCGCAGGGGAGAAACAAAAGTGAAAGTGCCGGACGAAAAGAGGAAGAAGAGTCGGTATCATGGAGAGGCTGGCCTGACTCGGGGCAGGAGCCGTTCCTCTACCAAGCCTTTTTTTGTCTAGTGTCTGATCACAGGAGAGTGAAATGGATGAGATGTGGTTTTGGCTCACTCAGCAATGGGAGATCTAGGACTGCTCTGCGCACATCTTCACAGAGACATGGTTAACACCTGACATCCCCGATCAAGCTGTTGCACTGGATGGACTGACCTATTGGGGGCTATTTGGACAAGGGACTCTGATGCAAATTCAAAAAAATGCACTGCAGGAACTGAATGATGCCATCAGCAGCAACATCACCAAGCAACCAGGTGGAATCTTCATAGTAACTGATGATTTTAATCAACTCAAACTTCAACTCAAGGATAATTGTAATTTCGATTTTTAAACTTTGTTTAAAAAATGACCAATGAATCTACCTTCTATCTTCTTCCTGAGGGTGGAATGGTCGGACACTTACACTTAGCTGATAGAAACACCAAGTGTGTGTAGTCAAGACAGACTGACAGGTGTTTCAGTCCTTAGATGCCTGTTAGCCATGCACAGGACCTGAATTACCAAGGGTTTTGTGTCATGTGGTCCAAAGTTCTGCCCAGCCGACAGCAGACAGATACAGATAAAAAATGCTGGCGTGTGCAGAGCACAAATTAATAAGTATTTACTGTTGTAGTGATGATTAACATTATGTATATTAAGGGTTATCATGTCCTCCTAATCAGAAATTAGGGATGTATTAAGAGGAATATTGGAATTTTCTGTAAAGCTATTTCTTTAGCACATTAGCTAATGTTAGATTAGTTGTCTGTTTTGATGATCGCCACCATCCAGTGCTTTTGCCTTATCATATTGAGCCATAGTTGTCTTTGTGCACAGGATTTGGGTGCTGGTATGTGATGACGCTTCTCCATCTATTCAAGCACCCAACAACACAACAAAACAACATTTTAAGGGCAAGGCAAGGAAGGCAAGGCAAGGCAGCTTTATTTGTATACCACATTTCATACACAGGGCAATTAAAAGTGCTTTACATAGTAATAAAATATAAAAACGGCACTAGCCTGGTTTAAATCATACTTATCAGATTGTTCCCAATCTGTTCACATCAATGATCAATCCTCCGAGCATACTAAGGTCTGCTTCGGAGTGCCACAGGGTTCTGTGCTTGGACCAATCCTTTTCACTTTATATATGCTTTCTCTAGGCAACAATTAGAAAACACTCTATTAATTTCCATTGCTATGCTGACAATATGCGCCGTAATTTCCTGATGTTGAATTCAGACAAAACTGAAGTTATTGTTCTTGGCCCCAAACACCTCAGAAGCTCCTTTTGTAACGATGTTATTTCTCTAGATGGCATTACCTTGACCTCTAGCACAACTGTAAGGAACCTTTTGTGTTTTATTTGATCAAGATTTATCTTTTGCCTCCCATATAAAACAAACTTCAAGGACGGCTTTCTTTCACTTGCGTAACATCGCAAAAATTAGACGTATCCTGTCCCAAACAGATGCCGAAAAATTAGTAAATGCATTTGTCACCTCTAGGCTGGATAACTGTAACTCCCTATTATTCGGTTGCCCCAACAAATCTCTTAGGTCTCTCCAACTGGTGCAGAATGCTGTCGCTCGTGTTCTAACAGGAACCAAGAAAAGGGATCATATTTCTCATGTTTTAGCTTCTTTGCACTGGCTTTCTGTGAAATCCAGGATTGAATTTACATCTATGGCACGTCTGTCCGTCCTGGAAGAGGGATCACTCATTGTCCTCTACCGCTCTTCCCTAAGTCCCTCCCCCACCCCCGGTTCTTTTCTCAGGAGTTTTTCCTTGGGTGATGTGAGGGTCTAAGGGCAGAGGGATGTTGTACACTTTAAAGCCCTCTGAGGCAAACCATGTTTTGTGCTAATGGGCTCTATAAATACAATTGTCTTGACTTGACTTGACTTGGGTTGGCTCTCTCACATGTTGACAAAGATCAAACATTTCAAGTATTGCAGAGAGTTGTGTGGCATTTTTCTCACAGACATGATCCACATGTATATTAAAATCACCCGTGATAACTACACAGCCAAATTCTGTGAAAATAATTGAAAGCATCTCAGTAAAATCATCAAGAAAATTTGGAGAGTATTTCGGTGGCCTGTAAATAACTGTATAGAAGATACACAGCGAGAATTTCACTTCCATTTTAAAGGGCATATATTCAAAGGATAAAAACTCACCAAATGACAGCTTCTTACAAAGAAATCTGTCCCTGAAAAGGGCACAGACACCACCTCCTTTTTTGTTCTGTCGTGCTTCAAACTCAAATCTATGTCTAAATTTCCTGGGGTGGATTCAATAAGAGCAGCATTTCCATTTTTGTTGTCCAACCAAATGTCAGTTAAAACCATAAAATCAAGATTATAAGAGGTTATAAAAGCATTGTTTAAAAGTGATTTATTACCCAAGGATCTGATATTAAGTACAGCTAGTTTCAAGTTTGTTGGAGCAGGGCCTGAGATACTCTGCTGACAGGGAATTTGAATCAGATTTTTAGGATTGGAGGATCTTACTGTCACCCTTTTAAGACTATATATTATATTGCATTGCATTGCATTGTATTACATTATATTATATTGGTGTTAGTTTTAGGGCTGCACCTAACGATTATTTTTTGATCGATTAATCTATTGATTATTTTTTCGATTAATTGATTAATCTATCTATTACTTTTTTTTATTAATCTAACTATACATTTTTTATCAATCAAATTAATATAACAACAAATTTAATGAAAATAACATTTTAAAACACTGCATTATTCCCCAACAAATATTGCCCAGTCGTAACTGGTAATCTGTGTTTTACAGCCTGATGTAAAGTCTCTCCAAAATATAAATAATGCAAGAGCTTGTTCCACTCAAGTAAAAAGAATGTAGTGCAATCTACAATTTAGCAATCCAACAGCAAAATAAATAAAAACATGTAAAATCCAAGTCACTTTTAGGAGGAGTAACAAAAACAGTTACTCTTTGTTATAGTAACAAACAATGACAAAACATCTTTACAGTAAAATTAGTGCAATTTGAATAACACTATAACTTTTCTCTAAAAGAAATAATTATAACTAGTACATTCTTTCTGCATCAGAATAGTCCAGCCTTAACTGGGCCTTAAGACATATCGCTGCCTGCTGATATGAGTGCTGTATTTTTACATTTATAAGCATTTATTCCACTCATTTATGAAGTTGCGCAAGCTCCTGCACAGCTGACAACCCCATACTGTAAATGTTTAAAAAAATGCATTGTATCAGCAACTGATGGTATTCTATCCACAGAGCCACAGTCAGATAGCTTTTGTTTTGAAAGGAAAGCAAGGAAGTTGAGGTAAAACAACCAACCCTTTGTATTTGCTTGTCTCTGTGACAGAGAGACTTAAAACTGCAATATTAAGTGGTATGGAGTCAATATAATCATTCAGTTTGTCAGCAGTCTATTCCTGCTGACAAATGCGAGCGTCACGCATAAAAACAGCGAGCCTCCATTTCTCTACATGTGCTGCAGCTTACAGGCATCCGAGCACCTGACTCAGGCGAGCAGTGTGCACGCTCTAACTTGGTAACATGAACGCCGAAACAAAAACAACACAATCTGCGCTGCTCATGCTCTCATAGCGCACCGTGAAACGGTGCGACGTGACGACGCACGTTACATGAATCAAAGTATTTACGTAATCGATTACATCGACACGTTGCCCCAGCCCTAGTTAGTTTGTAGACAACATGTTATTATTCTTCAACAACACATGAAGGCATTAAACGGAGAGTTGTCCATATACAGTATTTATGCAATGGAGAGAGTGACTTTTAATTTTAATTTTAATTTTCAGTAAAGGTAATTTTTTACCTTTACTGAAAACTGGACAGAATGGATCGTGACTTGTCTCCTAAGTGACTGACCATTGGGTATGTGTGTAGGTGTTGATCTAAAACCCTTGTCATTATCCATCCATCCATTGTCGTCTGCTTATCCAAGGCCTGGTCACGGCTGTAGCAGACTGAGCAAAGCACTCCAGATGTCCCTCTCCCCAG
The DNA here is from genome assembly GCF_026936395.1 of Plectropomus leopardus. Lineage (NCBI taxonomy): Eukaryota > Metazoa > Chordata > Actinopteri > Perciformes > Serranidae > Plectropomus > Plectropomus leopardus. The sequence continues at coordinate 931,113 of NC_142186.1, read as the reverse complement.
CAACACTTTCCAGCTCCTCCTGGGGGACCCTGAGGTGTTCCCAGGCCAGATGAGATATGTAATCCCTCCAGCATGTTCTGGGTGCCCAGTTGGACTTTTGCCAGAACACCTCTAATGGGAGGCACTCAGGAGGAGCCTGATTAGATCTCTTGTCTTAATAACTTTTTTCTTGCCTCTCTACTTGTTTTCTTCCTCTATTTTAATTTATTGTTTTTTATTTATTTATATAAAAATTATATAAATTAGACACAAAAATTAGAGAAAAATAAATTAATTAATGCACACCACGCCTTAATGGACTGTACTTGTACAGTTATTTCTTTTTGACCCTACACTGTCACATTCAGCCATTCACACACATGTTCACACACTGGTGGCCTACCATACAAGGTGCCACTTGCTACTTAGTAATTATTCACACGCACTCACATTCAAATGTCGCGGCATTGGGAGCGATTCGGAGTTCAGTATCTTGCCCAAGGATACTTAGACATGTTGCCAGCAGGAGCTGGGGATCGAACCACTGACCGTTTGATTACAGGATGACCCACTCTACCGCTAAGCCACAGCTACCCCAATGGGCATTAATAGCCATGAAGAGGCCATGAACACATAATAGACCAGCAAAATACATTAGTGTTTACATATATTTTACACACATGAACACACATGTATACATAAATATAAACAAATAGATTATAGTATATCGTTTCTAAAGTGTAGTTCATCTGAAGCACAAATAGCTTAACCAAAAATAACAAGACAGACCATTTTGAAATATGTGAATTGACATTGACAAACGTATATTTATAGTCAAATTATTCCAATCTGAAGGCTTTGTACTTGAATGCTCTCTTGCCAATTGTTTTTCTAACTGTAGAGATGGAGAAGTGTGTGGAATGCCTTAAATGATAGGATGAGGAACAGGGAACCAAATGTTGTTGTAAATAGTAAGGGTGGTTGAAATGTATACATTTAAAGATGAGTTGCAACCAATGAGCGTGTCTTCTTATGTTGAGTGGAGGCCATGCAAGTAAGTTATACATTGTACAGTAATGTGTATTAAAGGAACAACCAAGAACAAATCCACAGAGATTATTGTATGCTGCTTTAAGGGGTAGAAGGTTAGATTGGTGTTTTAGTTGTAAGACAAGATTCTTGCGGACACAGAATGAGAAACAGTTTTTGGAACACTATAGTACATTGGTTCCATATTTAATTTTACGGAGAATACAATCAATATGAGGTTTAAAAGAGAGTTCAGGGTGAAGTCACAAACCCAAATATTTGATTTTGTCAACTACATGTCGGTAAGTACCATCATTACATTTTATAATTACATTTTTAGATTTTGTTTTGAGGCTGTGTCTCAAGACCATAATGTATGATTTGGTTTTATTGATGAGTAGTTTATTTGAGAAAAGCCAGCTTTATAACATGTTGAAATCTGATCGAAGTGCAGTTTGAATTTGTGGAAATGGGGTTTAGAGGTATAAATGACACTGTCATCTGCATATAAATGAACAAAGGAGTTGGCAAAAATCAAGGGAAGATTGTTAATAAATATAGAAAAAAGAAGTGGACCCAGCATAGAACCCTGAGGTACACCTCTTTGTTCAGTAAATAAATCAGATTTACTCCTTTAAATAACAACGCATTGTTTTGTTATGTAAGTCAGACTTAAACCATAATAGCGCATTCAGAGATAGACCAACAGCATGCAATTTATCGAGAAGTAGGTAAATCGAAAAGCTTTCTTTAGATCAATAAAAATTGCCCCTGTAATATTACTCGAATCAGACGCTAAAAACACATCATTGGTAAATTTTAAGACAGCAGTGATTGTAGATTGATTAGATCTTTATCCGGACTGAAATGGTGATAGAATGTTATTTGTCTGATAATTGATTAAAAATGAGTTTGAGCAATAGATCATTTTATAGAAATGAGCCTATTATTATTTGGGTCAAGAAAGTCACCACCTTTATATAGTGGAGTAATGCGTGAACATTTCCAGATGGCACGTATCTCACAGGTACTTAAGGACATGTTAAAAATCTGATCTTGACTTTTAACATTTTCCAGGGAGCATGCTTGTCAATAACTTGAGTGAATTCAGAGAGTAAAAAGTCCCAGGCATCCTGAACATTGGGTATTAATTGGTATCTATCCCAATTAATAGAAATTAAATCATTTATAAACAGATCAACGTTCATTTTCTTATGCTGTCTAATCTTAATTAATTTCGTATCCAGTCTAGTAAAGACTGACATGTTGGGGTGATTCCAGTAGGTTCCTTAATATATTGTGTGAAGTTTATATTTAGATTTCTGATATTCAGATGAAAATAATAAATATTTAATACTATCCAGTTTCAAAGTTTGTGTTTTTGGGAGCCAACATTATTAGGAGATAAGAGGGAGGCTAGTCTAAACAAAAAATGTAAGAGGGTTGAAAGGGGTTTAAATGATAAAACAACAAAACAAAAAAGCAAATGTAGAAAACAGGCAAATAAGAAAGCAAACCCAAAGTCAGGCACAGCAGCCCCAGCCAACACAAGCCAAGGCATCTCTGTGAGAAGGCAAAGTCAAGACAATATAAGCAGAGACCACTAACAGTCAACACAAAGCTCTGTCTGCACAAAGGAAATGGTAACAGTAGCTCATGAAGAAAATGATCTAATTACTTAATTAAGTTGTTAAAAGAATAAAATAAATTAAGAGAAAAAAAACCCGACTTTGCAACAATAACTGAGAACAGCCGGCAATACAATACTACGGTTTTGCGAAAAACGTAAGTAAACATACAAGTCGATTTATAGCAAACAACTGAAAGACACTCCGGCATAGAACAACCAGTCGCACATGAAAATAATATTGAACAAGAGGAAAAAACCATGACAGCGTAACAGTAGCAAAGAAATCAACTTTTCATACACGGCTCGATTTTAAGGGACCAGAAACAAAAGGCCGTAATGACATTTGCTCCCGTTTGTACCGCTATGCTAAAGCTATTAGCATTGACTGCTCTTATGATGGAGAGTTTATGGAAGACATGAAGGCAGCTTCAGCAGCTTTGTGGCAGGTAAACAGCAGCCATCCACAATGACCCTCAGGGTGCATGGATATCGGAGAGAGTATTCTAAGTTGAGTTCACAGAGTCTCTGTTTACCCGCCCAAAACACTGGCGTTACTTTGTGAGTTAAGCACTGAAATCGGGATATACAGTTGTCCTCAAAATTATTCAGACCCTTGATAATTCTTGTGATTTTTTTTCATTTAGTGATGAAATGAATGCATGTTTTCAAATTTGTGTATCAGTTATATGTGACCAACAATTGAAAGAATGACAACAATACAAAATACAAAAACATATTTATCTCTGGGGTATTTTATTAATGGAGTCCCAAAAAATGCCATGTTCAAAATTATTCATACCCTAGTCCATTGTCTTTATTTAATAGTCAATGGCATAGCCTTTATTCTTTATGAATGTTTCTAGACGATTCTTGTACGTGTCCACAACCTTCCTGCATGTCTCCTGTGGGATGTTGGCCCACTCTTCCTTGGCGAATGCCTCAAGCTGGGTCAGGTTGGTTGGTTTCCTCGCCATCACTCTGGTCTTCAAGTGATGCCACAAGTTCTCAATGGGATTCAGGTCAGGACTTTGACTTGGCCATTCCAGGACATTGACATCATTGTCCTTGAACCATTTCTTCACTACCTTGGCAGTGTGTTTAGGATCATTGTCTTGCTGGTACGTCCAGTTGTGGCCAAGCTGGAGTTTCACAGCAGATTCCTTCACATTTTCATCAAGTATCCTGATGTAATCCTCCTTTTTCATGATACCTTGGACCTTGACAAGATTCCCTGTGCCACTAGAGGATAAACATCCCCATAGCATTATGCTTCCACCACCATATTTGACAGTGGGCACAGTGTTCTTTGGCCTATAGGCTTCTCCTTTCTTCCTCCAGACATATTGAGCATCCATATGGCCAAATAACTCCAACTTTATCTCATCAGACCACAGGATGGTTGACCAAAAGCTGTGATCTTGCTTCAGATGACCTCTACAAAAGGCCAGGCGAGCTACCAGATGTTTCTTACTGAGCAGCAGCGTCTTCTAAGGTTTACGTCCATGGAGACCTCCTCTGTGCAAGACTCGCTCGATGGTGGACCGTGACACCTTTGTCCCTGCCTGGTCAAGCGTTTCAATTAGGGCCTTGGTTGTGGTCTGTTGGTTGGTGATTTTCCCAGCAAGTTTGGGGGACACCTTACGCTTCCGGCCACGCCCACTGAGGTTTTTAACAGTGTTGAACCTCTTGTGCTTGTTGATGATGCTCTGGACAGTTGAAACAGGGACATCATACTGCTTGGAAATGGCCTTGTAACCCTTTCCTTCACTGTGGGTACGAACAAGACGCTGACGTAGGTCCTCGCTGAGCTCCTTCTTCTTGACCATGATGACCAGAAATTGAGAATGACCTGAACACTTTTCCCCTATTTATACTCTTCTGGAAAGATGTCTTTTTTCGCTTTAACATTTGGCCACCAATGTTAAATAAAGGCTTTTATTCCATTGTGACATCTTGAAGTAACTACTGGACAAAAATTACCACATTTTTGTTGAAATATTGTCAGGGGTATGAATAATTTTGAACATGGCATTTTTTAATCATGGTATTAATAAAATACCCCAGAAATAAATTTTTTTTTTTCGAATTTTGTATTGTTGTCATTCTTTCAATTGTTGGTCACATATAACTGATACTCAAATTTGAAAACATGCATTCATTTCATCACTAAATGAAAAAATCACAAGAATAAGCAAGGGTATGAATAATTTTGAGGATGACTGTATGTAGATGCCTTTAAACACCAGCTCCTTCTTCTCTTTGGCAAGACGGATTCTCACCTGTCCTGAAAGTTCAAAAGTTTAATCAGGATGGGCCTTGGACCAGAAATGTCGTTATGAGGAAACGTAGGAGTACGGTGAGCCCTTTCAATAGCCGGAGGAGCAGGGAAGTTTTCTCTTCTAACTAGCTGTGGGATTAACTGGGACATGAAGCCAAGATTATCATGGCCCTCAGAGGATTCAGGGATCCTAACAAAGCGCAGATTGGAGGATCTGCTTTGGTTTTCCAGATCCTGAACCCTCCATCAGGTAGGCATTGTCCCTGACTAGCTCTTTGTTCCAAGCCTGTAGACTGTCCTTGTTTGTCCCAACTCCTTGTTCCAGTGAAGAGACATGGCCACCGAGAGTATCCAAAGACATCTGAATGCTGCTCAGTTTTATCTGGATTGGATGCACTTTGGAATCAAGATGAGTGAGCATTTCAGTTTTCATCAGTTGTAGGCCATCCCATAATGTTTGTAGGGAGATCTGATTTTGTTGATCCAGTGACATTGTTTAGCTGAGCAGTGCCTTGAGTCGTTGTGCTCAATAGCAGAGAGTTTACTAGACTTCTACAGGAGTTTGACAAGTCAAATGTATTTAAATCACACTATTACGTGAAACATATAGCTAACAAAGCAAGCAAGCAGACAGGCCTGTGTAGTGCACCCTTACGTTGCGGCTATCTTGAAATCTGAAGCTGCTTTGTTTGACTGAAAGGTCTTCATGCTCATTTGGTTGCGTATTATGTTTTTGTATGTTCACATAATCCAATAAAGAGATAAAAAAAATAAATAAATCAATAAACATAGAGTTGTCTTACCTCTGTAGACCCGGTGAAGGCCACCTTGTCAATATCCATGTGCTTTGCGATGGCAGCGCCGGCTGACGGTCCGAGGCCTGGCAGGATGTTCACAACACCTTCAGGAAAACCCACCTGGAAACAGAAGTCTGTCAGCTGCAGCTAGAGAACTGTTACTCTTTATTACTGAGTACATCTGAGGAACATACAGTCTGTGTGAGTACTGTCTGTGTACCTTACAAGTAATATTTTATGATAGTTACCAGGTTCAGCTTTGACATGCCTTTCCAACATGAGAGGATAGTGCCTGGTGTACAAGTATTGCTGGTGTTGTAGCAGGAATATCAAACCTGGCCTACATTTTCTGATACACGAGTCAAAAAAAATGCTTCCTCCTTTCCTCCATTGTTTAATACTGCGGCCAACAATTCTCTGATAAGCAAAGAGAAACTGTAGAACTCTATTATCAGCTATTAGTACTTTTGGGGGGCACACACAGCAGACTGGTACCAGCATCAAGCCCATCCAGCTTCCAGGCTCAGAGAGCAGAATTTCCCACTTTGATTCAGTTTGTTTTGCCCACTGAATAGTGCCATCACTCTTTTGTTTTAAAAGTCACATTAACTGATGAAGTGTTAATGAAGAAAAAAATACAGTATACAGTACCTCTTTAATCAGGCTGGCTACATAGAGAGCTGTGAGTGGTGTCTGCTCTGCAACCTTCATCACCACAGTGTTTCCCGTGGCGAGAGCAGGGCCCAGCTTCCAGGCCTGCATTAACAGAGGGAAGTTCCACTGTGGGAGAGAAGACAAGACATCAGGGGGAAGGTTATGTTCACATTACACTTTGATTTTCATTCACTTCAACCAAAGCCCATGTAATGGACAAGTTGAGGCACATTTCCTGTTTGGGTTTCCAGCTAGTTCTGGCTAAATCACAAGTCACAGTTCAACTTTTTTCGGCTTTGCCTGAGTAGATGTACCTGGTCGGTCAGCAGAAACAATGTTTGGAAATGAAGTTATTCTCCCCTGTTTCTTCATCATGTTTTGTTTGTTATCATTCTACTACAATGCTGCAAATGCTGTCGCTCTCCCTCACTGTTTATAGCTGTGAATAAACATTTAGTATCCACATGAGAAAATGTAATTTTACTGTACCTTAAGAAAAGACTAACTTTTTTAGCACTGTGCATGCACTCATTGATCCGAGCTTTATGTGTTAAGGCGGCTCAGACCCTGAAGCCTGTGTGAAAAAGCCAGTCCATCAGCAGTGCTGATGCAGACACAGAGGGCTCAGGCGTAACAATGCAGGGTTATTCTGCCAAAAAGTTGAGCCAGTCTCAACTTTTGCTGCAAAGGCGCACGACATCATCCAGTAAGGCTCTCTGAAGACCAATCACACACATGCAAGGATACATTCCTGTTAGTCTGAGAAGTCTTTTAACACATTCATCTGCTCCTGTCTCCTCCAGTGCTGGGAAAGCTACTCTAAAGCACAGCTTTGCATGCTACCAATGACTTCACACTGGAAAAAGGTAAGCTCCTGCAAAGCTAGCATTGGGAGAAATCTACCTGGGTTCACTAAAGCTACTTAGAAAAAGGAATTTGTACTTGATCAAATGTACAATGTACATTCATTCATTAGCCGTAACTGCTTATCCTGTCACGGGTCCCGGGGGGAGGGGCTGGAGGGGCTGGAGCCTATCCCAGCTGACATTGGGCAAGAGGCAAGGTTCACCTGGACAGGTCACCAGACTATCAGAGCTGACACACAGAGAGAGACAACCATACACACTCACATTCACACCTACACCAGTTAACCTGCACGTCTTTGGACTGTGGGGGAAACCCCTACTCCCTCCAACACAGTCCGTGCACTGCTTTAAACTGGTTCTGGTTTTGTGAGAGTCAAAGTATGACTTTACAGAGCTGCAAAGCTCAAAACTCTGGCTCCTGCTGTGATTATTCAGTGAAGAGAGGTGAAAGTGTGCAGGGGGATCAAACAGCAGTCACATTTAAAGGCCAAAAATATGTTTCATACCACAACACTCACGTGCACACACTTCTATCTTTGCCTGTGACCTGGAAGCTTTCCTAGACCCTCAGGTTTAGAATGACATGGCCTTATTTGACCCACTCCTCATGTCTTCCATCTGTGCTCTGGTAACACACTCTAGATTTAATTCAGCTGATGACATTCAAAAACACGCTCTTGTGCAATAATGAGTGAATAAGTTTGAGGAAACATCTTTACTAAGTTTGCAGGGAGGTTAGAAGTTGCTGAGCCACAGTGACAGCTGCTTTTAAGGATTCTGTCTCTTGACAGACACAAAGTGCAGAGCTCAGAGAAAATACAGATCAGCAGCAGAGCTGAACCAAACACAGTGTGCTGAAAAATGTGAAGACATCCAACTACAGGGAGTATACAACACGCCTGTCACTGTCAATACATTATCAACTTGTGCCATATATGGACATGACCTTGACCATTTTGCTGACCTCAATATTGTTTGTTTATTTAAAAATGTCCAAAAAATGATGCCAGAATAAAACTGAGAGTTTTCCCAACCATTACTAGACTTGCTACAATTCTACCATTTTTTTCTCAACCCTGACAGAAAAACCACATGAATTTCACATGTGCAAAAACCCATTTGGTGACATGTGATGACGTGAAAAACATGAGAAAATTGTGGTTTTTCTAATAGGGTGAGTCAGCTGATGGATCACATTTTCTTTCTATGCAAACAATTGGCAGATCTCATTCAGGGCGTCTGTTTAAACAGCATTAGCCTGCCCACTGCTGCCCACTGCTGCTTCTTTGCATCTCCCACAGCTCCTCCTTTTCATGCTCTGTCTGACATTTCAGTGTCATTTTTGTTTGTCGTTTGGTAAGTTTTCCATGCACAGGACATCTAGTCCAGTTTAAGTCTGACTGCACATGACGGAATGGCTCGACTTCCATTTGCATATCTAGGCGTGTTAGTCTTACTTTGAGAAATTCGATTTAACATGATTTCGGTCAGACTAACATGTTTACATGTATTTCAAAGTCCAGTTTTAGTTGGACTAACATAATAATTCAACTTTCTCTAACATTGCACAAATGTACTAACTGATGCTCACTCTGTTCTGTACCCAGGAATCTTTGCTGCTGATCTCCCCACCACAGGCTTGATATTCAACAGAACCCTATAGGTTTGCAATGAATAGATTAACAAGTATTAAGCGCTTACTGCTTCTCTGTGTAGTCTTGATTATTCTGAGTTAAAATTGTGCTTTCCTGTAACACAGGGTTCAGCCACTGTTTGTATGCATTTCCATTCCCTCTTTTCATATTCTGCTTTTTTAAAAATTTGTATTTAATAACTTACATACAATATTTTGATCTTTATCTCCCCACCACCCCAACCTCACTCACCGGTATGATCTGTCCGCAGACTCCAATGGGTTCATGTCTGGTGTAGCAGAAATAATCTCCATCGATGGGGATAGTCTTTCCCTCCCATTTGTCAGCCCAGCCGGCATAGTACCTAAAACAACAGGTTTAAACATGGATTAGTACAATATCTGTATTCAAATTCAAAGTTTAAAGCACAGATACTTCATCTTACTTATGTCTTTCCACTTCGGAGCTGGATCAAACAGTATTGTCCATCTAGGCTGAAGTAACCAAATGAATCGGGGAGGAGTAGGAGTGTGCCATGTAGTATTGTTCAAGAAAGTAAAAATGTAATATTGGTGCATGCACCCTAAATGATACATTGTAATGAAGGCAGTGGGCCAAGTTGTTGACATGAAAACTATTACGGCAGATTTCCACCGGTTGCGTTTTGAGTCTGGCACGGCGCAGAACTGCCAGATCAGCTCGGATCAACTGGAGTGGCGAGACCGAGGAGTTCTCGCGGTAATCACAGAATCACGCGCATTATATCAGTACAGAAGAAAAAGTAATAACTCCATTCACTCCGTGGATTAATTATCGTGATGTCGATTCACTCCCATAACTCCCAATGAGTTACTCCACACCATTTCCTTTCTATGGTTGTCCTTATAAAAGGATTTGTGGCGTGATAAATAATTCTGTGGTTTTCCACCTCCATAATTAACTTCTTTTCCCTGTGTTGCTGTGGTAATGACCTCCAAAAACCTGACCCCAGGCCTGGATCAGCTCATTTTGACATTTTATTAATGCAGTTAAGTGAGATACGTTCAGATGTAAACACGGAGTGTTTTATTCTGATTTCCTGTCTGCTCTGTGTTAAATTCGGCTAAATTTATGTGGAGTGATCCGGCATCCGGAGGCTCACGGATGAGATACGCAAGCCTCCGGACTGCCGGAGCTGAGACAGAGTCGATCTGCAACGCAGCGGAGCCAGTGGAAACTCACACAGACTATGGTGTAATCTATTTGCTCCATCTGCCATGACGGAGCGGAGCCGGAGCATACATGGATCTGGTGGAAATCCGGGGTTATGCACAGCAACAACAAGAATGGCTGAAAGCAAAATGTGCAACTGGCTCTACTCATTTCATGTTAATCACAGAGCACACCAAGGATGACATTTCTCCGTAGGCCGCAGCGGAAGCTAGTGTCACCCTGGTTCCCTCCTCAAAAAGCCTATGAGATTTTTCCATTGGATTTTCGATCATTGCAGAAAATAAGCTCTGTAGTGAACAAACATTAATGATATTTGCACTATGGTTGCATCGCCACTGCTATGAGGCAGTACAGCCGTGTTCTGTACAGCTCAATGTGATGTCCTTCTATAGTTTAATTTAGCCACTTGTTAGCAACTGCCTTTTTTAAGACATATAAAAGCTTCAAAGTTCACAGTGGGGTATTTACTGACGTATTTTATGTTGTAGAACAATACCTGAATGTCTTTTCAGCTTGTGTTAACCACAGACCTTATTCAAGGCTTCAAACCAAAAACATATTAAAAAAACCCATTGACTTTGAAGCAAGGGAACCAGATGTTCAGGAACGGATTTCCAGACCTTGGAGCATGTCTTTCATCTGGAGGTGGTTTGGTTTCAATTTGTTTCAATTCGTGCCAAATTTGAGGAAATTCCCTCAAGGAGTTCTTGAGATATTGCTTTCACAAAAATTGGATGGACAGAAGTACAGATGGACAGCTGACACAAAGGCATGAAAAATGAATGATAGAGATAATGAATGATACTCCCTGCAAACTGTGTTTCAGAAAAAATGACTCCAAATTGTATTAGTAATTAGTCAACCTCATTCACATGGAACACATTTCCAAAGACCAATTTGATTTGAAAATGACAGCACACCACCTCAGGGTGTTACAATAGCAGGATGTTAATATGTGGAATTCCCACATTAAACCTCTTAAATATCATATACCAGCTGTGTTCTCTCCAAATATTGATTAGGTTGATAGATGATCACACTGGTATGATCATGCACATCAAAGGGTTAAATCAAAAAGTTGTGTTATTTTTTTCAAGAAAACATCAATATATATGTTATACTAAGTGGCAAAGTCTAAATATATTAACATATTATTTAAAAGCCATGAAGCACATTACGTTTCAAAATGCGACATGTGTTGTGTTTTTGTTACCTCAAACATTTCACCACATTGGGCAGATCCACTGTGTAGGATAAAGCATATGGCTTCCCATTGTCAAGGGTCTCCAGTTCCTGTGCAAACAACACATAATCAGCTTTACATGCTATGTATAACACTGAACCAATTTAAGCTTTGCAATATGATATTAAATATTGTGTTTCAAATATCAACGAAAATCTACGGAATGCTGTTATTTCCAATAAGAAGCAGCAGAGGAGATAAAGTTATGGCAGTGATGTAAATTTATTTATAATCTAATATATTATTTATAATCCACAACACAATATTCAGTATTTGTATGATATGACATCATAGTATGTGTATTATACCTGACAATCTTGTTTATGCAGGTGTAGGATTGAAGGCTGCCACACAAGAAAAATCACCACAGCACAACACAGCATATTTGCAATGTCTGTTTTGACTTTATATATAATTTTGCAAGTGTAAATCTTTAAACTGTGGGTTACATCTGGAGAGGAAATTTTAAGTATTCATTTTTTGGGGTGGTGGTGGAGGCAATAACTGTGATTATTATGAGATTGGACTTTAATATATATATAATACATAAAATATCTTAACGGATATTTGTTATGAGCACGGTGTTGATGCAGCTGCAGAATGTGGTTTGATGTTGAGTTTTTTAAACTTTGGAAAGTCTGAGTGCATTGCATCTCAGTGGCTGTGTTTCAGTGTACTTCATTTGTTAAAGTCGAATGCTGCTGAACAAAAAGGATCCAAATAGATGTCAATAATTTACATTTTCTGTATTTTAACCTGACTTTTCAGGTGCAAATCACCAAACACATTATCAATGGATCAGAGTGTGAGCTTACAGCCATGTCTATATCTCTGATATCAATTATCTTAAAGATGAATTAATGGACAACAGTGAATGAAACGCTGTTTTAAGTTACTGAACAATGAGATAAATTTTGAGATAAATGTGTAAAGTCTGTATATACAGGGCAGGCATTAATATGCCTATGTAGGTAAGTAAGTTAAGCTTTATATAGATTTATATAGCACTTTTTAAAACATACAGTTACAAAGCACTTCACAAAACACATATACACACACGTGTGTGTATATATCAGTGAATGAACAAATTAAATGAGTCTCAGTGAATTACAATTTGGAACACAGTGTAATGAGGGACAGACAAGACCAAAACAAACAAAGAAAAATATCACACATGGAGTCGCTATATAAAAGGCTTGCCTATAATGGTGAGTTTTTAGTAGTTGTTTAAAGCAGTCCAAGGACACTGCAAAACTAATAGGGTGGGGAAGATTATTCCTGAGGGTAGGGGCTAAAACGGCGAATGCACAATCACCTTTTGTTTTAAAGTAAGATAAGTAACGAAGATTTGCGGATTGGAGTGGTCGAGAAGCAGCATAAGGAACAAGAAGATCAGAAATGTAACTGGGGGCGAGGTTGTGTCTAGGGCTTTGAAGGTTATCAATGGGATATTGTAGTATATTCTGAATTTTACAGGTAGCAAATTGAGGGATGCAAGAGTAGGAGTTATGTGGGTGCAACGGTTCATCCTAGTCAGTAGTCTTGGCTGCGTTTTGAACCAGTTGTAAACGATTTAGAGCAGCTTGACAATGGCATATGTAAAGGTAATTACAATAATATAAGCAGGAGAAAATGAAAGTGTGTGTTAGTAACTCAAGATCACTCAAGATCAGTACATATGTCCACTGGATTAAAACAGAGGCTCTGCCTTTTATCTACCTGTTGCCATGATGAATGGTAGAGTTGGAGCTCCAGTGTGCACAAGCTAAACTCACAGTGAACACACTCAGAGTTGAACAAACAAACTCTGATCAGCTGCTTTGGAGCTGAAAACTCAGAGTTTTCCATCTCAGAGTCCATCAGCTCAGAGTTCAGGGTTACACTCAGAGTTTGTTAGAGCTGCTTCCTGAAAACAGGCCCCTGATGTAAACAGACAGTGTCAACTAGAGACTCTGTCCTCCAGGCCTGAGAGACTCCTCTGCTGTGTTTTGCACTTCTGTCTGAGGGGGATTTGGAGCATTGTGAAACAGGCCCTGTTCGGGACTGCTATGAATGTGGGGCAATAAGTGATGTTCGTGGGTAATAGGAGTTATTCACTGCATGCTATAACGTGAATTGTTTCATCTTTTTATCCAAAGCTACATGGGCCTGGTGTTCTAGGGTTTGAGGGACATTTAGGGCTTAGTCCTGACCTTTTCATGAAATTTAATACACATCTTTATCATCGAGAAGTTGAAATGCGTGCCTCAAAAAGTGTCTTCAGCTTTACAGATTAATTGTAAATAAAAAGTATTAGTAGCTGTTAGTCATAATTAGTATGGGTTTTGAGTAGAAAAATAAATAATTCAAGACTGCTGTTATTAAACACGTGTTGACCAGAGTTGTATGGAACAGTGGTGAAATGTAACTAATTACCTTTACTCAAATACTGTACCTAAGTACAATTTTAAGGTTCATGTACTTGATTATTTCCATTTTATGCTAGTTTGTGTTCTACTTCTACTCGCCCTCATTTACGAGGAGAGGTAGAGGTAAAAAGTAAATAATGTACTTTTCTACACCAATTTATGTGACAGCTTCAGTTACTTTACAGATTCAGATTATTAACACAAACTATATATCAACTAATTAATGATTATGTATTATTATAGATTAATCTACCCAGCAGTGGTCCCATATTTAAAATGAGCTTTACCTTTACCAGCTGCTATATTAAAGTGATGGACACATTAATGCATCAATACTTATAATATATAGCTAGATTAGTCTGAAGTGGACCATTCTGCATAACTTTTACTTTGGATTGCTGTTGTAACTTTGATAGAAATACTCACCATAAAACATACTATTATTTACGTGAAATTTGAATGTAGGAATTTTAATGAAAACAGCGTATTTCTACATATTTTCTACACATGCTACTTTTACTGGAGTAAAATATCTGAGTACTTCCTCCACAGCTCTATGTTAGTAAATTGAAATATGAAATAGGTTTTCTTCCACTGATACAGCCCGTTATTAGACCCAGTTGATGCGGTGTAGTGTGTGCTCTGTTGAGCTCTCCATCACCTGCAGCTGCCTGTCTGTCCCTGTCTCTCTCTCTCTGCTGTCACTTTCAAAAAATGCAGCTCTGCCCCCTTCAGAGTACAATAGCAATATTTCAATTCAATCTTCCCAAAAGTTAAAATATAGTTTCTTCTCACATAAGCATTCTAAGAGGGATCCCTCCTCAGTCGCTCTTCCTGGGGTTTCTTCTATGTTCCCACATTATAGGGTTTTTTGGAGACTTTTCCTCAGTGATGTGAGGGTCTAAGGACAGCGGGATGTCGTATGCTGTAAAGCCCTCTGAGGCAAATTGTCATTTGTGATAAGGGGCTTATAAATAAAACTGACTTAATTCAAGCGGTTCGATCGCTGGCCCCTCCAATCAATATGTCAAAGTATCCTTGGGGAAGACACTGAACCCCAAATGGCTCCTGATGCTGCATCATCAGAATGTGCGTGTGAATGGTTACTGTGTAGCAGATGGCACCTTGTATGGTAGTCTCACTACCACAAGTGTGTGAGACTAGAAAAAGCACTATACAAGCGCAGTCCATTTAGCATCCACTTAATACAATGCGAGTGGAGGTCAGTGATGGAGACTCTGTACTGGTCTATCCTGGAACTTCTCATCAAACAGCTTAATTTCTGTTGAGTGTTTTGATACTTGGTAACAACTCACAGCAAGGTAAGCAGAATCCCTCTCAATGGCATCGGCCAATCGGTTGAGTAGCAGGCCGCGATGAGAGGCGTCCATCCGTCGCCACGGTGACCCCAGCCTAAAGGCATTACGTGCCGCTTTCACCGCCTTGTCCACATCTGCCTGGAAATAAAACAGCACGACATGATTGACTCGGTGGCTCATAGTTTTAACAGGAATTCTTGTGTGAGGAAGAGGTCTGTGGTGTATCAAATACTCCAGGTGCAGGTTAAAGAAAAAAAAAAGAAATTTACCCAGGATTCCAATGGTGACCAACATTCAGAACATTAAATTGTATACAAAGTATAACAGACTTCTCCTCTGTTGGTTTATATATCAATATACCAACTGTTCCAGTGTCTCCAGTTCCAGTGATTCCTTCAAGCCTTCAGCTGTGAACTCGAGTGTTCTTCTTTCCACAATATTTTTATTAACATTTTACCAGCATGACAGCATGAGATCAGCCTTTTACATTCAGTGTATGCTGACAGTTTGCTTCCTTATTTCAAAAACAAAATACAAAAATAAATAAATAAAGAGGGCTGCAATCTAAGACCAAATATTGTCCAATAGTCCTGTTGATCATCTTCCTGATCTCCAATCTGTTGAACCGTCCACTGTATGTCCGAAAAACTGACAAGATATCAGTGTTTGCCAAGGACCAAAATGGCATCCTCAGCTATTTTCCCTTGCCCACAGTTGAGGCACATCCCTGAACCTTTTTAAAGAAGGACAGTCTTCAGACTAAACAACTGATCATAAAAAATACGTAATTATCATTTCTGCTGTTAACAGCCTATCCAAAAGACTGTTTTAGCTCTAAAAAAAAAACAAAAAAAAAAACAACAAACAACAAACAAAAAACCGACAAATGAACACAGACTCAACAATATTTTGCTCCTCCTGTATTAACAAATGGTAATCTATACTAAGTGGATTTTAAATTGTAGTAGATACAAAATGTAGCACATACTTCAGAAAAAAAAAATAAATAAAATAAAACTTGTAAAAGTTTAGGAACTGTATCGTCTACAGCAATCAGTCACCTTGATCATCTGTTAAATCAAGTTTCTTGGCATAATTGATGAAAAGGTCTCCAGATATTCTCAAATATGTACTGTTTAGCCTTCAATATATGAGTTATTCTTTCTAATGGAAGGTCTGATAGCATCTGTCTCATCCATTGAGCTGTATTTGGTCTGTGAGTATTTTTCCATAAATGTGCAATACATTTTTTGGCATTCAGTAAGCTGAGGTCTATAAATGCTCGTTCATTGTTACTATAATTATGTATCTTTGGATATAAGCCCAACAGGAAGAGCTTAGGGTCCAGTGAAATTTGTTTTGAAATGATCTTCTCGATTGTGGCTCTTACCTCTTCCCAAAATTTCTGAATCATTGTGCATTGCCAAATACAGTGAAACCATGTCCCTTTATGTTCCATACATTTTGTGCATGTGTCTGGTATGTTTTCTCTGTATCGATTTAGTTCCACAGGTGTAACATATGTTCATTAACCATTTATATTGTATTAGTTTTAAGGCGTATTAATACTTTTGGACTGGGCATCGGCACAGGCTATTTTCCAATCTTCATCTGAAATTTCACTCTGCAAGTCCTCTTTCCAGGCATATAACTTAAATTGTGAACTTTCAGATGAGCCAGATGTCATCAAACTGTAAAACTCTGATATGATACCCTTTCTCAAACTGTCTTTTACCATCATTCCTTCCAACAAAGATCATTAAAGGTCTGGTGAGTGTATTGTCTTGATTAAGCTTTAACAAAGCTTCTAAGCTGGAGAGGTATTTGAAGAAATGTTTTCTACTAAGTTTATATTTAGACCTCAATTCATCAAAGGACATCAATATATCTGAGTCTACCATATATAGATCCTGGATTGTTCTAAGTCCCTTAAAGTGCCATAATTTAAAAGTTGCATCTGCTCTACCTGGTACAAAAGAAGTGATTACCCCATATTGGACTATATTGTGATAAGGGTATGTTTCTTTAAATGTTTTTTTATATCATACCATATCTTTACCATGTGTTTTACAATTGGATTTTTAGCTTGTTCCGTAGTCTTTTTTCTGTGTCTGAGTGTATATATAAGGAAGAGGCAATTTTAGACCATAACATTCCATTTCTGTCCAGTGAGGAGAATCATTTTGAAAAATAAAACATGACAGACCTCAGCTGTGCAGCCCAGTATACCACATCAAATTTGGACATTTTAAACCTCCTCTGTCAAATGGTAAGTACAGTAGAGACAAACAGTCGTGCCCTCTTATTGTTCCATATAAATCTAAGGAATATTTTTTTAACTTTAGAAAACAAGTCTGAAGGTGGCGGCAGGGGAATGTTTTGGAATAAATAAAGGAATTTAGGTAGAATGTTCATTTTTAAAATATTAATTCTCCCAATTGTAGATACTGGTAATGACATCCATTTCTCAATAGATTCATTCGTCTCTATCATCAGAGGTTCATAGTTAGCACTGACAACATGTTCTAGTCTTGGCAAAATCTGTACTCCCAAATATTTAAATTGTTCTACAACATTAAATTGGATTGCTTCAGTGATTGGGTTCTGTCTTTCAGATGCTTTAAGTAGTAGTATAGAGGACTTAGTATTATTTACTTTATACCCTGAGACAACACCAAATGCATGTATTAGCTGTGACAGGGCTGGAATTGTTTTATTTAATTTTGTCATCATTAAGATTACGTCATCAGCATATAAAGCTATTCTGTGCTCCATCGGCCCCACCGCTATTCTACTAAACTGAGAGTGTGATCGCACTGCTATTGCGAAAGGTTCCATTGCCAGTGTAAACAGTAGGGGCGACAGAGGGCAACCTTGCCGGCATCATTTACTAATTTTTATTGGTTTTGAAACATTTTTATTTGTTATAATTTCAGCTGTGGAATGTTTGTATATCACCTGAACCCATTTTATGAAGTTGTTCCCACACCCAAATTTTTCTAAAACTTTGAAAAGATAAGGCCATTTGACCCGATCTTTTCCAAGCGTTTTGCTAAGAGCTTACATATTATCTTAAGATCAGAATTTAACAAACTAATGGGTCTCATGTTTTCACATTTGTTAGAGGGCTTACCTGGTTTTGGAAGTAAAATAATTAAGGCGCTATTGATAGAAGTTGGGAGACTATCATTGAAAAATGCCTCTAAAAACATTTCCAAAAGCGGTGTTAGCAATTTATTCTTAAATTTTTTGTACAGATCAATTGGGAGACCATCTGGTCCAGCCCTTTTCCCTGACTTCATATTGTCGATAGCATATCCTATTTCATCTTTGGTAATTTCTAGCTCTAGATTTTTTTTTATTTCATTTGGGATATTGGGTATTGATAGTTTATCTAAAAATCTATTCAGGTTTGGTAAGTCTGTTTCATTGTTGGTATCATATAATCCCTCATAATAATCCTTGAATGCATCATTAATTTCTTGAGGATCCACAATAGTTTGGCCATTGGATATAATGGATGTGATTGATGTTTTGGTTTCTAGTTGTTTAATCTGCCATGCTAATACTTTTCCTGATTTATCGCCTTGCTCATAGAATGTTTGCCTTAGTCTTAAAAGACTAGAAGCTGCTCTGGAGGCAGAAACTTTGTCATATTCAGCTCTCAAAATTAGTAA
Organism: Plectropomus leopardus; assembly: GCF_026936395.1. NCBI lineage: Eukaryota > Metazoa > Chordata > Actinopteri > Perciformes > Serranidae > Plectropomus > Plectropomus leopardus. Next base: position 912,387 of record NC_142186.1, on the reverse strand, counting down.
ATCATTTTCCAATTGTGAGTTACTTTTCTCATTAACTTTTTCTTGGAGAATCTTTATTTTCTGTTCCAGCTGCAACCGTTCCTCACGAGCCTTCTTTGATTTTGACCCAGTATAGCTAATAATATGTCCTCTGAGAAAGGCTTTAAATGCTTCCCATTTTGTTCCCGCTGATGTTTGTATAGTATTAATTTCAAAAAACTCGTCTATCTGTCTTCCTATATATTTGACAAATTCTTCATCTTGTAACCATTTATGTTGGAAATGCCATCTAGGCGGGTCTTTTGTCAGTTTTTTATCCATATACATCAAACAACATGGTGCATGATCTGAGATCACAATATTATCATAGAAACAATTTGGAATTTTTGATCGTAGTTCTGAGGAAATTAAAAAATAATCTATTCTGGAATAAGTCTGAAACCTATTAGAAAAACAGGAGTAAGCTTTGGCATTTGGTTTCAATTCTCTCCATATATCCAACAGATTCAATTCCTTAATGAAGTGATTAATTACTGTTCTACACCTGTTGTGTGATTGATCTGTACCTGTGGATCTGTCCATGTTGGGGTTTTAGCGTACAATTAAAGTCCCGGCTATTACATGTTGTCCCGCTAGTGTTGATAGCATAAAGGAACAAATCTCATTTAAAAATTTAGAATCATCTGTGTTAGGGCCATACAGATTCACTAAATTTAAATTTTCTGAGACCAGGGAACCTTGGACTATTAAGTATCTTCCCCTTTTATCTTTGATTACATCTTTTACTTGAAATGGTACTGTTTTGTGAATAAGGGTCATAACTCCCCTGGTCTGGGATGAGAATGATGCTGTAAATACACTACCCTGCCACCTCCTCCTAATCTTTTTAGTATCCTCTTCTAATAGATGAGTTTCTTGTAGAAATACAATTTTGGCGTCCATATCCTTTAACTTATTCATGACTTGTTTGACTTTTCTAAGTTGCTGCAGACCCCTACAGTTCCAAGAAACAAAATTAAGATTTACTCCTTGAGACATTCCCTATGGGAAATAGTAGATTACCTTGCCATAAAAAAATACACTTGTTGAGAAGCATAACATACCTGGATGTTAGAACCACATCCAACACTGTGAACTTGAACTCTTCCCCCGTGCCCACAATTGTGGGAACCCCCCCCAGAAGTCTCCTGTCTCCCGTTATCGCTTGCAACAGTTCCACACTTAGTGAGGATCAGTCAATCCACTTCCTATTTTCCTAAACAAACAAACAAATCTCTGCTGCTCCTCCTATTGAGGCATTACTTATCTTGTCCTGAGTTTATACCTCATAACGGTTACATATTTTACCCCCCATATAAGATATGCCAAATTATTATAGTGTATGTATTAAGATTCCAATGGATGGAGCTTTAATATAAAAATAAATTCTGATCCATATTTTTTTTTTTTTTTTTACATGTGCATAGCTATGTGACAAGCTCGTCCTATCTGCCTAATATTGTATCAGCCAGTGTGGTTGAATCATTTTAGTCTGTTATAGCACCATCCTTCAAATACAGCACACCGTCACAGTCTCATGTACCGGCATTACCGTTATTGTTCCTCGTCATTTAACTGTCCACGGCTTCCTCCCGGATCGTCTTTATGAACGTTTGTGCTTCGCCTGGGGTCTTAAAAGTGCGGGTTTGTCCTTTATATGTTACCAAAAGGTTGGCGGGGTGAATCACTCCATGTCGGATCCCAAGATTGCGCAGCTCCTGCCGGACCGGGTCGAACTGTTTCCTCAGTTGATGTATTCCCGTAGCCAAATCTGAGTAGAACCTGACTTGCTGGTCCTTGTACCGGATCTCCTTTTTAGCCCGTGCGGCTGCCAATACTGACATCTTGTCCTTGTGGTTGAGAAACTTCATAATTAGTGTTCTCGGCGGCGCCTTGCTGTCCCTCATCGGTCCGATTCGGTGTGCCCTTTCAATTACCACCGGGGCTCGTAGATTTGCGGGGTCTAGCAGCTCTGGAATCCATTTCTCCAAAAAAGAGCATGTATCCTGGCCCTCAGCTCCCTCTGGTAGTCCCACAAGTCTCAGGTTGTTCAAACGAGATCTGGTTTCCAGGTCCAGAAGCTTCTCTTCCAGAGTTAAGTTTTTTGACTCCAGCCTGTTTACTTTAGCTTGCAGGTTAGCTACCTCGTCTTCGGCGCTGGATATACGTAGCTCAGCTTGTGACACTCGCTCAGAGCAGTCGCTTACCTCCTTCCTCATATCATTTATCGCCGCCATAATCCCATCAAATCTGGTCGAAAACTCCGCTTTCATGGAATTTATTGCAGCCAGTACAGTATCCGTCTTGGCATCGCCGTGTTCTCCGCCTCCATTAGCACCCTGTTCTGCCATATCATCGCTAGCTTTCTGTGTTTCACCACGCACCTGGTAGTCCGTTAGCTTCGGCTGTTTTGACGCTTTGCTCTTTTCTTTGCTTAACTTTACAACTTTCGACATTACCGTAACCACTCTATCACTACGCTATGAAGCTTTATAGCAAAATTGAGATTTTTTAGCAGAAATTGTAGCAGCTAGGAAAGAGCAGCACGAGATGCGTCTTCCTACGTGGCCGCCATAACCGGAAGTCGAGTGTTCTTCTTGACCTCCCCATTTGGCGCCCTCCTCTAGAGAGACTAACCACAGCGCCAAATCATCTCCATTTAGAAAAAAATTGTCTTATTGTGGACTGATGGATATTAAGAGTCAAAGTAGCTCTAAACCAAGCCTCCAAAGTCTTTTAACTGATCTGACTCAAGGTTTGCTAACTGCTGTGGGCTGTGTGTGTGTGTGTGTGTGTGTGTGTGTGTGCGCGCGTGTGCATTTGTGTTGATGTTAGTATGTGAGGCAGTGGTGTGTGCTTGTGGTTACTGATTCTAGAGGGACAGGAACACTTTCCCTGGTTTGTGGTTGTTTTTGAGAGATCTGTCTTTGAGGGAATATGTGGAAACATCACTCTCACAATGAGTGTGGTTACAGTCCATTCACATGAACAACTTGTTTATTAACCTTATACCAGTAGTGATTATATTCAGGATGTGGTGTTTACATAAGCACAAAAAGACCAACTACTGACACATTCTACTTATACACTCCAGTTTCCATCAGAGTACTCCAGCTAGTATATTTGGGTTTCTCAGAAACAGAATATGGTATTGGCATGCTTAAAGACATAAACAGGATACTCCAAACAAACTGATCATAAACATGCAAAATCACTCAATAAGTTCAAACCTTCTGGCAAAATTTTAAATAACTACAATGTTTGATAATATGCTCCAAAACAGGTGCAATCTTTCCTGATTTTACTTGTCAGCAGATGTACACTCCACATCAGTTATGCTGTCATAAATCATGGTTATAGATACACATATTTAACTCAGACACAAGAGAAAGCTTTCCACCTTCAGCAGATGAAATTAAAAACATACCACCTCTTGCTCATGCAGACACTGAAATGACTACAGATTCTAATCCTTAAAAGAAAAGATCAGGGTTTTTCTTTTTTTTTTATGATCAACTGTCTTCAGGTACATACACAGATAAATACACCAGCGGCATAATACAGTGCACGGCACATTTGTGTAGGAGTATGGAAATTATATAGTTGAGAAAATGCTAAAAGAAAGGGTGGCATGACAGCGAGGTAAAACGTTAAAATACTCACAATACAGCCTCCACCTAGACTAATGTTGTTTTTTTTCTTTTAAAGTTTCTAAAATACATTTTGTTGTCACCCCCATACCACAGCAGTGTAGCTGAGATTTGAGGGTTTGTTTCTGCAAACCAGAGCGCAAGGACTGCCACTGTATGTAATACACTGATTTTACATAAGCATCTCATTCAGCCCCTCTTCAAAAATCTCAAACTACTGTATAACTTTAAGACTTAATAATTAAGTTTAACAACATGTCAAGCGGCCTAACATCACATACCAGGTAGACGGCTAGAAATCCAGATCTTGGCTGGTGACAAAGCCTGACCAAGCTTAAAGGCCCCCTAAATTTAAAATATTGATATTAAACATCTGTAACATCTTTTTAAACATTCATCAAAACATTTCTTTTTCATTTCACATTATAATTCTAATTATTTATTTTTCATTTGTTGCTTTAACTTATGGTATTACAGTTTAGATTTCGGAGTGTTGTGGCAGCAATAGCAAAGGCTCTGTCTCCCAAAGAGCAGTCTTTGCCATCGCTGTCCCAACCCTCCGGAAGTCCCTCCCTCCAAACCTCAGCAACTCAGAGTCACTCCACTCATTTAAAATCAACTCAAAACACACCTTGCAGTGGGACAGTGGTAAAAGTCATAACTTCTAAATTTTGTATTTGTTCTTTCGTTTCATGTAAGTGTCTTTCAGTATTTTGTAGTCTTTATTTTGTGTTTGTCTTTTTACATTTCATTTAAAGCTTCTTTGAGTTCTTAGAAGTACTATATAAGTCCTATCAATTATTATTATTTAATTTACTTGCACTTGCACATTCATTTGTGTGATGATTCTTCATTTTTTTATTTTCTACGAGACGTGGTTTACAGAGCAGATCTGTTTGCAATGGCAGAAAACATGCTATTTCATTTCAGTAGGACCAACAATGTTCAATACAAGTTTAATGTTATCTTACAGTCCCAGTAAATGATTTCCACAATGCTTCCCCACCTTCACAGGAACACCAGCGAATGAATGACAGCAGTGTGTATGAATAAGAGATTTTGTTTACCCCATCAGCCTCTGCCACTTGACAGATGACTTCACCAGTTGCAGGGTTGATGGTAGGGAAGGTTTTTCCACTCGCTGCATCCACCCACTGGTTGTTGATGAACAGCTGAAATATTCAAATACATCATTACAAGGCTGCCTTCCAAAAACACATTTCATTCACTGCAGAAGAAAAACTAAATAGTAAATGACACAGTTCCTTTTCTTTCTTTGGCCTCTTTAGTCTGTTTCATGTGCTGCTGTGACATGCATCTCCTCCCTGAGGATCAGGGGCTCAGAGCTCAGAGAGCTCAGACTGGTTCAGCGTTACTGACATGGATCTGACAATATAACCACACTGATACAGTCAGTGAAGAACTTCTCAGCTACAAACATAGGGGGTTAGATACCACCATTTACCACAAACCATGAAGCAGCAGCGCTCTCCTGACACCCAACAGCCTCCATCCTCAACAACTTATCAAAATCATTCCTACAGGACAGTTTGTGCCACTGAAAACAAAATGCAGCACAGAGGAGAGTTTGAGCAGAAATGACTGAGCGCTTCCTGGACAGAGGCTATGATAACAGTGACGTGGGGACAGCTTATCAGAGGACAGTGTGCATGAAACAGTCTGTGTGTCTGCTTATAAAGATGGACAACATGACAGCGCCTGCGAAGTGTAACTTTTCAGTCTTGATCGCCCCCTGGTGTCTGTCTGCAGTACATGTCAGAAAGCCCTCCCCTTCATGTTAGTGAATGGACATAGGTCAAATAAAAAACTTAAAGTACACGCCAAATTAATTTCTCCCAAAGATGGTATATGTCACTGAAAGTAGTTCTCATCACCCTGATGTTTATTCAAGTGTTTTTTTTAATAATAAGTTCGGTATTTCGGTTATTTCAGTTCTACAAAAAGGGGGTGTTCCACCATGACTGACAGCTGTGACAGCCAATCCAATTCATCCGACTCCGGTTCTCAATGACATCGCCCTCGAAAAATTGCAAAGTCTGTATAAGCATAGTGGGAGTTAGTGGGAGCAAGTCGTACTCCTTATTATACAGTCTATGTTTTTACACTGTCACATTTCTTTTTTGATTGAATGCTATTAGATTACACTTTAAAAGTTTCCAGAAGTCACACCAGTGAATGTAATTATTTTCTCTCAGTCTGCAGCTGCTGATAGAGGCTGCAAACATCCTGTCATTTTATAGTTGTAGTTTACTAATGTAGGAAAAGCTTGTCACAGTATGAACAGTGATTAAAGCAGCCACAGCTCAGCTCTGAGCTCAGAGTGTTGATTCTCAAGTGACCAGTCCAGTGTTTCCTCTAGGATTTTTTTCAGCAGTGGGGGCAGGCTCTCTGGGGAGCTGTGGCGGCGTAAACAAATGACGCTTTTTAAAGGCTGAATGTAAAAATAAAAAATAATAACAAAAATTCCACAATAAAATAATAAAAACAATAAATAATAATTTCTTGATGGGGCTGTAATCAGTGGCAAAGTTTGCACCCAGGCTCAGAACAATGGATTTTTCTTGGTTTTTTGTAGAACAGCTCTATGGCTCTGTTGTACGGAAATTCCCCAAGAGGTGGCCCGTTGATGCTCAGCAGCATACATGCTGCAAGGTGATCCCCCTGCAGCCTGTTTCTTAAGTCAGTCTTCACCTACAAATAGAAACAATAATTTTTTTTTTTTTTTTTCCAACCCATTTAGGGTCCAGCCTGATAGCCTGTGTTTCCCTTTATGTTTTTCTCCTCTACTCTCATCTCTTTCTCCTGCACCATCACTTTGCTCTCCTGCTCCTTCACTCAGCACTCCCCCTCCTGTACTCTGCTCTCCTTCACTTTGTTCCACTGCTCCTCCCTGTCTGTTACTTGTCTTATACGATTACATAAAACATTAACGTTAGATAATTTACACTCACGTCACATTTGATTACAAATGTGAACATATTTTTTTTACCTAACCATCATAATTTGAGTCAGTAAAAAGGCTAATGATACCTGACTAGCGCCATCCTCATCAGGTGTCTTTCTCTTCTTTGAAAAATATTTGAACAAGCTCATCTGAAAATGCAGTCAGCAGTTACATCATGCCGTGTATATCGCTTAATGCTATCAATTAGTTTACTCACGTTAGCGACACTGAGTTGAGTTGGCACCGGGCCCAATTAACTTAAGCTACGTAACCTTAGCTGGCCATCAATATTTTGCGAATGTTTATTTAACTAATAAAATCTATTATAAGTTTTCTTAAGCTAATAAGTCTACCTTTTCTCCGGTAAGTTGCACGCTATTTTCAAGCCGACACTCTGACTCTCCGACCTGATGCCTTGATGCGAGTAGCTAATTAACGTCGGCACCAATTAGTTCTGTTGGGTGGTGAGAGGGGGCGGTGGTATCTACCCCAAAGAGTAGATACGGAGCAAGATAGTTATCTGCCTCAGCACTCGCGACACCCAACGCAGTGCAGGACTGTGCTGTGATGCAGCGGTAGTGTATTTGCAATTTTAAAAAAAAAAAAAACAACCAAAAAAAACCGACATTTGAAGGAGGGGCGGGTAGGATTTGGGTAGGAGAAATGAGTGTAGAGGAAACACTGCAGTCAACAGACTGCAGTGTTTCTCGCTCCACCTTTTAGGACTAGATCTGTGTGATAGATACCCTAACAGAGTGGGGACCAAAATGGGGACCGTTCCAAAGGTGCCATCCAAAACTTTTCACAATGGAAACGCAAAAAAATGCCACTGAACCAAAACGACCTGCTGATGGAAGCGCCCCATAGCTGGCTAACTCTAGCTACTGAATCTGTAGCCCTTTACGCACAGACATTGTGCAACAGAGCTGCTATGAAATTTCTTTACATTTTTACACAGAACCAAATGACAGCAGCATCATTACTCAGATTATCACCGATGCTTCCATGTCATCAAGCCCACAGAGCAGGCACACTTGAAACTTTTGACCACCAAGCATTGCTGAACTGGCTTCCAGTTTAGTGCTCCACTAGCCTGAATGGGAATGAAATAACTGAATGTTGTGGCTTTTCTAGACTTTCCAAATGTTATCAGAGTGAATTAATTAAATCCTGATAGGGAAATTAGCCATTCTGCAGAGGCTGTGGCACTCAAGAAAATGAATCCAGGAAAATACAATACCACATTCTGGCCACTACAGAAATTGGAGGCCCCCAGGAAAGCAGTCATCCTTGTCATCCTTGCAGCATTTTTTTCCAGTGGCCAATCAGCAAAAAATCCCCTGTAGCCCAGAAAGCATTGTCCATAGACCACTATTATAAAAGAGACACCTATAAAACTGTTGACTGGACATCTCCAACTGCAAACAAGGTCAATTATGACTCTGTCATATTGTATTATTTAACGCTAATATTTTTCATCTTTGATTAATATTTTATTGAACATGTTTCACTTTAACAGTGTCACCTATGGTCAATAAATTGCAAGACTCATAAATATAATAAAAACAATATATTGCTAAATAGAAAATTAGTAATAATCAATAAATAAAATACACAAGAATTTACAAAAACTAAATCAAGAGAAAAAGGCTAAATAACAATTAAAATAACAGGAATAATTTAAATACATATATAATAATAAATAAAACAAAGTAGAAAAAAAGGCTACTAGCCTACATGTATATGCAACATGATCTACTCTGATCTACAAGCAGCGAAATAGCTCTCTGACACGGACGCACAGTTAATTATTGACCTTTCCTCACCTTGCAAGGTTTCTGTGTAATGTTGCAATGAAATATAGTTCGGTAAGTTTGATTAGCACAGACACGCCTTTCAACAGCGACACTCCTGGCTTTTCTTTATCAAACCTGCAGCAAACAACAGGAGCAGGAAGTAACGGAGGAGTTGAGCAAAAATGTGATATGTGTGTGTGGAGCCTGGATAGATCCTGTCTAGCACAGGTTATAGGCAAAAGCAGACGTTGGACCGTTAGCCAGCACAATCTCTGCTGCAGCTCTCACATATAGTCCCCTGCTGCACCTTTTACTGTTTAAACTCTATCAAAGCCGTTGACAAACACTTGTTGACTGCGCAGTTGGCCAAAGTCCAACGTCATGTCGAAAGACGTACAGTAGCTGGGGCGAACTTTACCTTGTTGTAGTGGACCTCGGGCTGGGTGCTGGGTGCAGGGATAGCGGCCGCCGAGTAGTTACACACCAGCGGTCTGCTCAGTCCGGGAAGGGACCGGGAGAGCACGGTACGGAGCATACTACTTCTTCCTGCACAACCGACGCAACACGGTGGCTACTTCCAGGGTCCAGACTCGGAACTAACCTAAGAACGGAGTCCTCGCGGGAGTCTCGCTAGGGGGCGTGGCCTTACGTCGTGCGTCATACAAACGTGCCTGATGTGCGTTGCATGGAGATATTATAAATCGGTGCGCTGTCGTCGGATAGACAACTAAAATAACTGGAGAGAGCACGGCAACTTTTCGATAAATAGCCTACTGTATAATGACAAGCAAAGAATTATCATACAAGTTGTTTCATTGAAGTTTAATATAAAGTTTATTTAATTCACGTGTCGTTTTCTCAATATACTACCCATTTTTTTTATTACTTTCGTGAATGAAATATAACCATTTAAAAGAACATCGAAACACTGTAAACTGAAAAAGGCCTTACATCTTTATTAATTTCTATATACCCTCCTTCCCCAATGACCATTCGATGTTTTGGGGTTTTTTCTCTTTTTTTTGTGTCTTATGATTCACTCTATGGTTGTCTTCTTGCTTGTGGCTGTTTACCTGTTCTGATTCTTTTGGTTGTTACTCTCGTTCAGTTCGTTTCATTTAAGAGATGTGAACATAGTTATGATGTGCCGTTTTGTCTGTTCTTATCTTGTGCTCAATAAGTTCGTTAAAAAATAATACATATTAGTTATCCAGTAAAGCCTGTGTTGGAAAGAATTAAGATGAATGCTGATTATAAATGTGATTTATATGGATGTGAAATGTGGATTTTGGATCAATTGTGCAAACTTTCTAAAACAGACACTCAAGATAAATGTTGAAAGAAATATATTTGATGGAATGTTAGAAAATAACAAATTGTATGACATACAACTTTTTTATTATTTTGGAAGATTTCATATTCATGAGAATAACTTTCAGCAGTAGGCCTATATCACCTGGTTAGCGAAGGTTAAAAATAAAAAGGCTATTAAGACATTTAAGTTGTTAAATGGTTATAATATAATGCATGTTACACAAACCCTGGTATTATTTTTGTATATTTGCTTTTTGTCTTTGTCTCCTTTTTTGTGTATTTTACTTATTTATTGTTGTTTTTGTCCTGCCGTCTATGTATCTATGTGCATTTTTTAAAATGATCTTTAAAAAAAAATTAAAAAGAAAAAAAAATCGAGTACAACCCAAACCATACCTTAAAAAAGATTTTTATAACTCAATCTGTCTTAACTTCAATATTAAAGTCAAGGAAGACCTGCTGCCTGCAACTGCAACTTCTAACAAAGATGATCTTTTGTGATCATTGATTTATAAACATGACTGCTGATAATCTGTCTAACTGGCCATCATAACGTTACACTGAATAATATGTACAGCTTAATAGTGCCAAAGTATGACATTTAGTTGGAATAAATCCTATCCAACAATCTTTACCAATGGAATGTTCTCTGTTTTCTGAGGTCACAGTTTAAAATTAGTCTTTGGCATCTTGCCCAGCCTGTTTTCTCAGCCCAAACGCTTTACAAAGCACACTATCAGTTTCCACCTGTACGCACCAGCTGCTTTCTGTTTGCATTGTGAGGTGGAGGAGTCTGTAGCACATGTAATCATGGAGTGTAGATTAGAATTCAAACAATCAATTTGTCACATGAAATCATATGACTTCAGCGAAATGAAATTGTCAGTTCTGTCAATATGCTTATTCAAAAGCATATACAGCTCTGGAAAAAAAATAAAGACCACTTCAAAATGATAAGTTTCTCTGGTTTAACTATTTATAGGTTTGTGTTTGAGTAAAAAAAAAGAAGCTCATATTAATTTTGAAAAAAACACAATATTAATGTTTTAACTTAAGAAGAGTTCAGAAATCGCTGTCGAAAGGACAGATACAGGAAATCTTTCCTGCCACAAGCCATCCATCTGTACAATAACTCACCTCTGTCTGCTCTTATGTATATATGTATATATGTATAGTCTCTTAGTTTTTAGTTTTTTAAGCGTATTCCTTTTATATTCTATTAATATTGTTTGCTCTTTATTCTCTTTGTTCTTACTGTATGGCTCTGCTACACCCCAATTTCTCAGTTTTGAGATCAATAAAGCATATCTATCTATCTATCTATCTATCTATCTATCTATCTATCTATCTATCTATCTATCTATCTAAATCAGTAGTTATAGTCTAATCATGCTCTCTGCCAGTCTTTGACATTACTGCTGCATGTCACTCGTGGTGCAAAAAATAAATTAACAAATACAAATAAGCAGACCAAACAGATAAAATAAAATTAAATAAAATTCAAGCGGCTCAGCTGTGTTTAATTGCCTGTGACCATCCATCCTCCTCTTGATCACAGGCAGTCGGTTTTTAGTGGGGTTTAGGTCTGGAGATTGCACTGGCCATAACAGTGTCTTGATCTGGTTATCCTATCCACATATGGCCTGACCTGGCTGAGTGGCATGGAGCATTGGCCTGTTGGAAAAACCAATCCTCAGATTTGGGGAACATAGAGCAGAAGGAAGTAAATTGTCTTCCAGGATAACATTGTTGGTGGATTGACTGGATTGATTCATGTGTTGCTTGTTGATTCCAGCCACACTTAAGCAGCCCCAAATCATCGCTGATCCTCCTGCAAATTTCACTGTGGTGTGAGACACTGTGGTTAAGTCTCTCCAGGTTTCTGTTTTGCCATTAGACATCTAGCTACTGGTCAAAAACTGAAAACTGGTCTTATCAGAGAGAATGACCTTAATTCATGATCCAGTCCTCAGGGTCTTTTTCAAACTTCAGCCTGGATCTCTGAATGAAGGGCTTTTTTTTTCAACTTTGCTTGACTTTTCTCCTCATCTCTTCTGATATGGCCAATAATTATGTTTTAATTCTTTTTGAGGTAGCCTACTGACACTGCTTTTGCAATCCAGCTGGCCCTTTTGCAAGACCATAGCGATAACCATGATAGTGTTCTTTAAAAAAAACAAACAAACAAACAAAAAAACATTTCCTAGTTAAAGAAGGTTTGGTTCACGTGATTCGCTGCGTCAAATAAATGGATTTGAAGTGGAATAGAATGGTTGGCATACATGTAGAGCTGCTGGTCGAAGAAAAGAATCGAAGTGGTCTCTTCATTTTTTCCAGAGCTGTGGGTCTCAAAGGACGCAAGAAGATCTCAAGAAGGCTGGAGTTCATATTTGAGATAAAAGCATTAATGAAGCTGTCAAGTGGAGCAGGCAGTAGATTTTTCTTCGATTTGATAAGACGCATGATCCAGGCTGTCCTCCCGTTCCGCGGCAGGAGGGGGCGGTAGTGAGAGTACCTCCAGCTCCCAGCCGCGGCTTTACCTCCGGGAGGAAGAACCAGGGAAGAACCAAGAACGCTAGCGTCATACAAGTATGGTTAGCATCAGTGTAGGCTCGTGCTGCTGCAGCTAAGTCAACTTATTATA